>NW_020955608.1:206586-353788 GCF_003031625.1 Empidonax traillii | reverse complement strand
AGATCACTTTAAGATCAACTGGCAATTAGGACCATCCAGCTACAAAGAGGACCACACAGTAGCATCGTAACCAAAAGAAGATGTTGATTGAACAAGAGCTCATTCAAACTTTCATGACAGAAAAATGGAGAAGCATGTGGAGAAAGATCATTTAAGCTTTTGTTCAAGAGACTGATTCAGTCACATGCAAAATGATCGTGAGTTTAGACATAAAGTAAGGAGCATAAATAAATCAAAGCTATCTGTATGCAAGTCCTTCAGCACTCATGGAGACCACTAGCACTTCAGTCACTGAATGTTCATGCACCTTTGCTTGACTGCCCATCTTTGTGAACCCAGAAGTGGGAGGGTGGGCAGAGGGAATGGTCTTTCAAGAGCCCTGAACATTTGAGAAACCAAAGTTTGGAAACACCGACCTCTATTCTTCAGCTTCCAAATCCATTAAAGCATACAGAAAACCACAGTAACCCTAAAAAATGTGTTGCAATACCATATTTTCTGAAGACAAAAATATGAAACACTTTTCAAAGGCAGCAGCAGAAAATAAGTATATTAGATTAATTTGCCAAACATACATTCCTAGTTTTCATCTTTTCCGTGCTTTTGCTCTTCTCTTTGTGCTCCTATTTGGAAGCTGAGTTAAGATCTTGCTCTCCCTCCTGTCCAGATTTTGAGATTGGTCCCTACTAAAATCTTTCTGTCTCCTTCTTTCGAGTAGCTGGGACAGGGATAGCTGTAAGTCTCCCATGTGCAGACAGCTTTTGGTCTAAGCATGAAGAGAACAGGGAGGATGTAATAATACAAAAGCAAATCCAAACTTAAAGCCCATAGTAGAAAAGCCAATAATGAGTAACAGCCAACACTTCAAGGTATTGAAACACTGCTGAGTGTGTGAATAGAAAAATAAGACATCTATTCTGCAAAGAAAAATATGGATTCTAGTTCTGTATCTTGACTTTAGTGTATGGAATTGATAGTAACATTGCTTGTACACTCAGGAGCTGAGATTCATGTCAGGTCAGCTTAGGATCTGAAATTGGTACAAGGATCTAATCTTTGACAACAGAAGAATGGTGGCTCTGTAGGTATAGTTGAAGCAGGAAAATATCAATTAAGAAATTTTATAAATACCATACTTACTTTATCACAATCTATACCTTCTTGTCTTAACCAGTATGGTTATGAGATGTGTCTGTGCTGATCTTTCAGTCAAATCTGAGTTCGATACTTTCTGTAAGTGTAACCTGAATCTGCTAGTTTTCCCCCTAGATTTTCTTCAGTCATCCCTTGCCATCCATTGCCAAAAATCTTGCATTCTGCACTGACTCCCATATTGCTGGAATTTTCTGGGGATCTCAGGAGAGAGATGACCTTCAGCCAGAGCTGGAATACACATTGTTGGTGCTCTGGCAGGGCAGAGAGCTCTAAATAATAGGTATGGCAATTTAGTAATTTTAACTTGAGGTGATGCTTATCTCTGCTGTGAACAGAGTTCCACAAGGTTCAAGGAGAGCCTCTATCTAATTCTGGAAGAAATGCTGGTCATCAGTGCACAGAACAGAGACAAAGGACATTGGCTTCTCTACAATGCCTTTATTCCACTGTCTTATTCCCTGAGAATCCTATACTCCCAATCTTGCTACCTGATTTCAGCTTTTGATATACTTAGAAAAAAGTTTATTAAGTATTCATAGCCATTGCCTATCTATACACCTGTGGGGTAGCATTGGCCTGAAATGATTACTGGAGAGGGGCAAAAGGTATGTACTTAAATTTGTTTCTCCCAACTTTATGATGTTAGTGCTGAGACAAAGAGCCAGTGAAAATATGAGGTCTGTTAATAAACTGAACCTTAAAAGAAGAAAAACATCGTATGGAAATACGTTCAGAGGCCAGTGATCACATGGTTGGGTTGGTTATGGATAGAAATTGATTTCCCTTTTTGATTAACCTGAAAAAAAAAAAAAAATAAAAGCCCCATCAATGCTGACATTTGCCATATGATGTACCAGAGAATATGTTAGCGATACATTTCGTGGTGTTTTGGCTTGGTGGACTAGAGCTCGTGTACTGTCTTGGTGAGGAGAGATGGCAATGTGGAATAAGGAGGCAGGAAATATGTATACAGGAAAAGAAGGGAAAAAAGTTGAAAAAAGGATAAAGGGGAACTGGAAATCACTTATTCTTCTGTAATCAAAATAATTGGGTATCTGATTGCTGTGGTCAGAAACCTCTTAAGTACCATTATCATAAATTACTCTTAGTGTAAAGGTGATGGAAGAGACAGTTCTCATGTTTTACTGTCTTTGTCAGCATTTCTGTGATGTTAATGGGACCTGGTTATGAACCAGAATCCTGCTAGGTTCTGTACTAAAACAGACTGGAGAAAGATCCCAGGTAATTTATGTGTAAAACATGAAATTGCAGAAGTAGAAAAACAAAAAATACAAGAAGGTAAGAATAAGCTGATAAGTATAATTGAATCACATGTTATGTGCCATTTTCAGGGTTTGGTTTTGACAGCCATCAGGGAAAAATGTGATTTAAGAAGGAATTTGAGGGAGAACAGTGCAGTAAATTTGTGGATGTCTATTAGAATCTCCTCCAAAATGTGAGAGACAGGATGTAAAAAAGGAACAAAGGCTAATTTTAGTTTTATTCTAATGTAAATGTGTCAGTGATGAAGTTATTTTCTTGCGTTGATTGGTTAAGGCAACTACCTCCTTTGTAGTTAATGAGGTCTGATAAATAAAGCAGAGATAAATCATAAAGTACCTTGAAAATGGAGACTCATAACTCATTAACATTCTGCATGCGTATCAACAATGCAAAATTTAATTAATCAAGCCAAGACCAAAGGATGTTGCAATTATCACAAAATAAGGTAATTAAACCCTATGAAAAGCACTGTTGAGCTTCTTCATGTAAATAGAATTTATACATTTTAGACACACTGTGAATGTGGAATAGCAGAAGTATTGCCAGAGTCCTGCAGGGTTCTTTGGCCAGTGCTTAAGATGACAGGCAGGGTCGTGATACTCCCTGCAAGGTTATTAGAAATTGCAAGTGGAAATTGCCCAAGAAATATTGGCTTTGATTTTGACTGCGTTTAATTGTCACTGATGGCTAAAAACCTTAATGAGGTAGCACAGAACCGTAAATTTTTCTGTCTTGGCTGAAAAAATTTTCAGTCCTAGTTGCTGCTACGGGAGAGTAGGGGCTGACAAGGGAGAGCAAAAACATAATTCTTTGTCCTTCTCTATATTGCAGCACTGCTGCTGCTGCGTTTCTGAACTACTGCCTTGAAAATGTGAACAGAATAAGTCTATAGAGAGAAAGGAAATATATCCATACATGTGTAGTATACTAGTGAGACAACAAAACAGAGAACAGTCATAGTGAGAATAAATGAATGAGTAATCCCTGTTGAGCTGAGGAAGAAAAAGGGTAATATTCTCCTTGGCTAAGAAGTCTCCAAAAATCACCCATAATGGGCATCTGACTTGAACTGATATTCTTAAAATCAAACTTGCTATTCATTTTGCCTATCCACAAAACAAAAATAAATTTACAAGTTAAAGGCAATAAAAATAAAAAAGCTTATATGTTACCCCCCCCCCATGATTATTAAAAGACATAAGCATAATGCTTCCTCTTAGGCTTCATTATACTATGAAACAGCAGAACCTTTCCCCACAAAAGGCACATTTTTAAGAACATGCAATCTCAAGAGCAAAAGGGAACTTTGTAAGGCTTTCTAACAGCTCTCAACTCCTCTTTTACTATTTATTTAAAGAAAAAGGGCCTGTGAATCTACAAACACTACTCTGCACGTGCTGTTCTATACTTTAGTATATTCTTTTTGTTTATAAGTATTCTTATATAGTTTTGACAGTTAAGGCAATGTATTTTTTACAATAGCATAGTGATATACTTCGCAAGTAACAGTATGAACACTTGGATTGTTCTCAATGCTAGATAGTGACTTCTATCTTTGCACCTTTTGGATCACATATGTTTTTGCCAGGCATCAAGAAGAGGGCAGGAATTAAGCAGTGCTCTGAAGTTGGAATTCTCTAGCAGCTAATCAAGCTGACTTTAACACAAAAGCTGGAGAACAAGTAACAAAATCAATTCCCTCACTGGGGGAAACAAAACCATTCACAGCTAATAATTAATTACATTTCATAAATCTTTATTAAACAGCTAATTTCTATTAACCTAAGTGATGGGATGCAAAGGAGAATAGAAATAACTTGTCACTAGTCTTTTCAAAAGTGGTAAATGTCTGCTTCCCATTCATACCTTGTTTCACTGAGGGCCACCCATTTCTTATGCAGGGGGTAAGAAGAGAGGACACAAGTACGCTAGTCCTTTCTGCAGAGACCACTGGACTTCTCCCAGTATACAAACCTACAACTGGCAGCATCATCAGGCACCGTCTTGATGATATAGTTTCCCTGGTTGAGTTTATTTAATGATGATATGAAGAGAAGTGGTGCTTGAGTGCATGTACACGAGTCAGCAAGTTTTATCAGGTAGGGTGGTTTGGAAGAACTCAGCCCAGTCACTGCTGACGTCGTAATACATCACCCAGTTTGTGTTCTCACAATTCTATATCTTGGTTGCATCAGGGCATAGTGGTAACAGGTAGCTCTTATTCATCTGCACTATGAGGATGTTAAGGGCATGATAACATCAGAGATTTTTACATACCTATTGTCCATGCAGTGCAGGTTGCCAGAGAACAGGAAGATTGGGTCTGCTCCATGAGGGATGATGATCTAGGAGCCAAGGATGGCCTCAGCAGAGGCATTGCTTTCAACAGTCAAGGCACGGTTCTCCAGTACTGCAGAATTCCAAGAGAATGGGCTAAGGATGGTGGTAACAGGATCTGCTGGCAGGCACAGACAAGATGCAGAATGAGATTATGGAGTCGATCTTGAGACTCTGCTTCGGGAGCCCAGTTAGGAGTAGCAGGAGGCAGAACTAAAGACAGAACTGTTCTATTTATCCAAGGAAGTCCAAACAGGAGTCAGGGCTGGCAATAGATACAGCTGTAGCCTCTCTCCAGCAAGGACTAGGTACCAGGCTGGGGCCAAAGTGTAGCTCCCAGCCCCATGGCAGAGGGTATGGGGTGGAGATCCCAGGTGAGACTAATCAGAGCAATTAAGGTCCATTGGGGCACTCAGGGGCCTGGTCTGAGAATTAACAAGCCTTTTTAAAATGGAGCTTGTATTCATGTGTCTTGCTCTGGATATACAGCACTCACACAAACACAGACAGCACCAATGGCATCATCTGGTTTTGCTTCTCTAACTGATCAGGAGGGAGAGTAATGGAGATCCATTACTGGGAAATACAACCATGTATATAATGTGTATTCCATCAGCAGCTGAGCTCAGACAGTGTCCAGTATCAGGCCTCTGGTTACCAGTCTCCCCAGCTGCTGGCATCTGGACATATGAGCCCCTGAGACTGCAATCCCACTCTTGTTGCTGATACTGATCTCTCACTCAGGCACACACACACAAGTGCACATGTGAGGGGCCGATGGCTTCCACAGTGGGCCTGGGTGAAGCTGGGACAGTGTGTTGTTCGTGTTTGCCTACCCACCATCTCCTGTGATCCTTTGTTTGTCTGCTTTTTATCCCACCTCTTAACAGAGGATTGGTTTGGGGCCTTTTGGTGTGGGGTTTGTTTGTCTTTTGTTTTAATCTAACCCTCATCACCACTTCATAGAAAAACCAGTTAATGGAGACGGCTGCAGCCTGACTCCTTAGCAACACAGACTGCCAAGAGCATATTAAATCCTACCTTCTACTCTGCTGTCTGGCTTTTCATAGCACATCAGGCAAATTGACTGGATTTGGCCATTAGGGAGTAAATTACAGAAAGTCAGTCATGGATTTACAGTGCCTGCTAACTATCTTTTATTTAGATGGGTTCAAATACCGTTGAATCTGCATGTGTACCTCTCCCTCATGAAAGACTGGCAGATAAATAGCTCTTAGGCCATTTTTATTTACATAATTCAATACCTTTATTGATGAATAGCTACCTAGCTCTAAACAAAGTATACTACAACTGACCTGCTGTAATCAGCAGTGGCTCCAGTTGAGTCCCCTACACGTTCCTATGAGCTAATTCCTTTGAGTGCAGCACATGCCCCTAACCATGGAGCTCTGCAGAGCCACATCCCAAAAGACTGACCACCAGTCTTCACTGTGAACAAGCCTGTTCCAGCAGCCTCACCCAAATACCAGAAGGTGATAGGAAAATATTAAGCCCGATTCTTTTCTCTGAAGCATCTCCATGTATGTGTGAGGATGGTCTTAGTCATCTGGCAGTTCTCCAAAGCAATTCAACAGCATCCTAAAAAGAGCACAGCTGAAGAGGCAGTCAGCAGCTGTGAGCAGTCCAGCTGGCAATTAATCACAAGAAAAGATCAGGCATAATAAGGTAAAGTATTAATATTACAGCATAGCTGTCAAGCCACCAAAGCGGGTCTTTTCACACAATATAGAACAGATCCTCAGCTGAGGTAATCAGTGCCATCTCCATTACCAGACTGAACTAAAGTCAACTAAATTACAGGAAGATACCCATTTACCCGGACCAAGAACTGCAGACAGATCATTCAAAGTCGAGTGGAAGTGAGTTAAAACAGCTAAGGAAATTCAACACAGATAAAAGTAAAATGACTCATATGAGGAGAATATTTTATTAAACTGTAATTATAATTACTGTTCCCAGGTTGACTACTACCAATAAAACATGAGAATTAAATGTTATCTGTATTTTAAGATACAGAAAAACACACTGGTCACAAGCACTGAAGAACAAAAATTATTAGGAAGTAGAGAACAAACAGAAGTCATCATTATGTGGTTACATGAGATAATCATGCCTTTTAGTATGTATGCAGTTCTGATCTCCTTGTTTCAGACAGAATATGGTAAACCTGAAGAGGGTGTAAAGAGGAGCAACAGGGATGGGTGACATGGTGTAAGTGGTTTAGGGGTTACAGAGACAGTGTTGGGTTGATGATTGAACTTTATGATTTTAAAAGTCTCTTTCAACCTTTATGATTCTATGATTCCATTATAGAGATCATCCAATCTACACAGCCTTGGACTGTGACCACAAAGGACAGACTACATAGATTAGGACTTTTAATTCAGATGATAGCCATCTATAAAACTGTGGGTGGCAAAGTGAGGGTGACTGCTCTAACACAAAAGGTGAGAGGCATCAAACAGAATTAGGAGGTGGCAGATTCAGAATAAAGCAGAGGAGATGCTGCTTCACACAGTGAAAATGTGGGATTTCTTGCCACAAACACTGTGGTAGTATTTGAAAGATGGATAATTATCTACTTGCCACACATTTATACTTCTCTTGAGAGAAGTATTGTGAACTATTGTCCACTTTTTTGCACAGGGCTAATTTAAACAACAAGTAATAATAAAACCAAACCAAACAAAAAACAAAACAAAACCCCCACAAACAAAAAACCCAATAAACCCCCCCCCCCCAAAATTAAAGGTGCACAGGCCACACAGTGCAGGGACATTTCTGGCATTATGTTGTTTCCTTCTCAGTAATTTCTTAAGTAGTCCCCTTCTCCTGTTAGTACCAGCCATTGCCAGTGTAGAAAGGTATGTTTGCAAACATCTGTGTTGGCTTTTCCTCGGCCCAGTGTCTGGTCTGCACAACATTGCAAAAATTGGGTCCCCCTTAGTGGTCCAACCAGCACAATGTTTCAAAATGATGAAGTCACTGATTACAGTTAGGAAATTATCTTGTCAGACATGTAATATTGTAGTATGTTGTTTTTTAAAATCTTTTCATCCTTGATGTGCTGTCATTTGTCCTGTTGATCTTTCCAATTTTTGTTTGGCAATGGCCTCCTTTCAGACCATCCTGGACACAGTAAAATGCGTGAGAATGACAAATACCAACAAAAACCAATTTGCATTCCTCCTTGTCAGTCTGGTGGGACAGATCTTCCTGTGCTAGTGGCTGGTAATATGTAAGTGTTGCAATATCATTTCTTTTTTTTTTTTTTTTTAAAGGAAGCAAATGCACCTGGTAGATTTTGCACATATATATATCTATATACACACCTTCCATTTTCTCTTATACTTTTCTTGGTATTACTTTACTTTTGAATCCCTGGTTATCAAGATCATGCCAGTAGATTTGCTTTCTTTGGTATGCTCAGATTATCTGTGGAATTACTAGTGTACAGTAAGGTTTCAGTTTTCCTTGTGAATTAACTCTGCAAAAATTAAGAGTTGCCTGTATTTTTAAACCTAAACTGAAATGCAATTCTTGCATAGGGACAGAGCAGTCTGGATGTTGCTGAACAGTGCTGGGATGGAGCAAGTCATCCGAGCCAGACCAGTCTAACAACCAGAGAGCTACTGAGCCTCTATGCGACCCCCTTTCGAAGGCTTTATATTGCAAGGGCTTTATCAGCTTGCGTACAATATGGCACAAGTGCACAGAGCAAGTCTTAATCTAATGCTGAATGAGTCACTAAGCCCTTTCAGAAAACATGCAACTAGCAGCAGCTCACGAGGGTGTAACATTTGCAAAATGTGCAGGCTTTTTCTCCCCACAAATTACCCAAGATTTGTCTGTGTTTCAATGCTGAGTTTAAATCTGGCATGGTGACTCATCCTTCTGAGTGGAGGCTGGGATAGATTTAATAGAAAACAACAGTCAAGTTTGAAAAAAGACAACAATCAAACACAAAAAAAAAATCCATAAAAGAAAACACAGAATGTGAATTTTTTCAGTCTGAGTAAATATAGAAGTTCAGCTGCTGACTATCATGCTGAAAGTGTGCAAATGCTGTGCTTTGTCTTTTGAGGCTGGCTGGCACTAGGAATTGCAAGGGTTACAGCTAATAGCGATCACATTCTTCATCTTGAGGCTAAGGCACTTCATTGTGATTTATGGACCAAATACTGCTATGGGAAACTACACCTTGTTCTACAGATTGTTGCTGTAATGATCACCAGCTGCTACAACTGTTCTCTCACTGCAAACCCTTTGTCTTCATCAATAGCTGTAACTTGTTGTTGTCCTGCTCTCCTAGAAGTGTCTCTGTTTTCTTAGACTACATGCATAAATGCCCTTCTATGTCTAACCTGTAGTCCTAGAGTTCAGCTTTTTCATGGGAAACACAAGCTGGCCTTAGCTTCAGGAAGGAAACTATCATAGATATAATGCATTTAAGCGAGGAATTTCTTACCTTGAATTTTTGGAAATGTGCAAAATAACCTCAGGAAAAAAATATTAGGTCAGAAATATATTCCTGAAATTATTTGGGATGAGAGTCTATTAGAAATGTTTGTAAAGTGTCAGCAAAAATGACAGATGATTTTCATGGTTTTTTTTTTCCCTTTACACGTAGCATTGTGCCAACTGTTCTCAGCAACATTTGTAAATGTAAACGAGACCTAAGATTTTTCTAGCGTCTCCAATTGCATGAAAGATCTTCCTTCAGGTTGTTGTTACTGGTGTCCTTTGTAATTTTCAGATTTTCATTATATATGCTGCCTATAATAACTCTGAACTATATAATAATAATCTTTTGGATTATAATAGGCAGTCTTCTGCATTATTTCTCAGAGATGAGTTAACTCCCCCTTCTTCTGTGGTTTACAACATTGCTACAGTAAACAAAGGCATATATGAATTTAATTTGGTATCGTCCTTCTTCTACATAGAGTCATCACAAATGTGCACACGTAGTCCAGAACAGAGAAATCTGATCAGCAAGTTGTCTTAGTATTTTCCTGAATGATCAGTCCTTGGATTCAAACACACCTGACTTCAACCTTTGCAATGGCCTGTGCAGGGAGTATTCAGGCTGTTCCACAGCAAACAAAGAGTTTGGTTTCAAAACCAGCCTCAGGGATGCCCTCTGCAGTTAGAATAGAACTACAGCTCTGGTCCACTGTGGCAGTCAGGATTTAAACCCAGTTTTCTGTGTTCTCCCTAAGTCTTCAAAAAATACTATAGACAAATGTTCTGGCTTCATGAATGGAGCTGATGGGAAAGAGTTTTACCCATGAACTCCGTGAAGTAAGGTGTTGTAGGGCACTGCTATGGTCTTAACCCCAGATGAAATGTGAAATTACCAAAATACATAATCTGGTGAGAGCTGAAAAGTTCATATCTCATGGGGGAAAAAAAGAAAGAGGAAAAGAACACTTTATCAAATTCCACACAGTGCAGCACAAGGGCTGTTTGCAATTGCTATGCAGTTTAAAAGGGAAAATGAAAGTATTCTCCAGCTTTGACTAATCTAATTGTAAATCCCACCCACCAAACACTGTTTCCATTTTGTCCTTTGGGAGGTGAGTGAGAGAGAGCTCACTCTGTAGTTTTAGTTCACCCATGATCATGCACATACAATTTCTCTTCCTTCCTATCCTCATCCCCCACACCAAAACCCCTCTTAAATCACTACTACTTTTTTGTTTCAAACAACAAGGCTGAACAGGTGAAATTTTAAATAATGATTGAGGATTTTTTTATTCATTTAAGTTTCAATATCATTACAGAAAATGTTATGGTACAGAGTTGTTTAACATTAGTTTTATTTCTTTGCTCATTTAATTTCCACACGAATGCTGGTAACACTAATATCTGTACAAGATCAGTCTTTGATTTTTTTTAGTTTTCAGTTCTGTACATTTTTAAATGTATTGGTTAAAAAGGCTGTCAGCACTTAAGGAAGCAATTTTTTTGTTTGTTGAAATAAAAGGTATCCAGTTACTGCCCAAGAGTACTGAGCTGGGTGGCTGCTGGGACAAGAGAGATCCCTGAATGCACAGCGAGGTGAGAAAACCTCGGGGCTTCATTGGGTTCCCAGTGCAGCCACTCTGCTTTTGGCACTGTGCACATCAACACGAGATACAAGATAAAGAACAAGCAGAAGCTCTCTGTGAAGCGGTTATGAAGCATACTAATAAGGGAAATCCAAGTGTTGTCTACGCTAGTATAAATAAGCAGACAGCCTTGTTTTAAGAGCATAAGTAGTTGTATCTTAAAGATGAGAAAAAACACAAGTTCTGCAGGCACCTACTGCTGTCTACTAAAAGCTACCGCTATTAGAACTAGCATTGAACACACAAAGCAATTGCAAGGAAAGGAAAAAGTTGCTTTGATATAATCAGAATAAATTTCTTTGTTAAGATTTGTTTTAAAGTTTTTTTTTTAAAAGGTATTTATTTAAATTCCATTTGAAATATATTTCAAGATGTTGACTATACTGATCAACTTTTATCCAAATCAGAAAAACTAGCTGTGCCGTTGCATATTACAGGATACAGTCAATGATATGTGGACATGCATCAAAGCTTCGCTCTTGCTGGTGACATCATAGCCTTCCAATGACCATGACATCCACCACCTCCCCCTTGTGAAGCTCCACATACTGCTCTGTCTTTGGAGGTAGCATCAACAGTCCATTGGCACTGCGCATACTCATCAGACGACTGCTCATCTGATTCCCTACAGGAGACAGAGAACAATTTCAGTTAAATCTTCAGTTAGTTCCAAACGCTGCAACACATCACACAACACGCAAAAGCTGTTATTATGAAGACATTTACGTGGCTAACTTATTCATAGAGCTGAGATCTTCCTGTTCCAAGGTGAACGGAAACAGAGAGCTCTGTGGAGAATTAGTCAGCTTCTCATCGAAATGGCTCTCAAAATTATCTATCTCTCCCTTTGCTGATTGCTTTCCTATCCAGCCTTCAACATTGTACATGTATCTTGTCCTAGTAAATTGCTTTTCTGTTGTAATTTCCAATCTTATTAAAATTACTTTATTTTTCTACTTTATATCTAAATCCAGTTGTACAAACATTAAAATCATCACAGTCTAGAATATTTTTAATATATTGTTATAGAATAAGTTCCATTAACTTTATTGTCTCTGATTAGAATCGTCTAGATTGGAAAATACCTCCAAGTTCATTGAGTCCAACCTTTAACTGAACACCACCATTTCAAATAAACCATAGCACTATGTGCCATGTCCAGTCATTTCTTGAATACCTCCAGGGATGGTGACTCCACTTTCCTGGACAGTCCATTCCAAGGCTTAACCACCTTTTCAGTGAAGAAATTCTTCCTGATGTCCAACCTGAACCTCTCCTGGTGCAACTTGAGGCCATTTCCTCTTATCCCGTTACTGGTTGCCTGGGAGAAGAGACTGACCCCCACCTCGCCACAACCTCCTTTCAGTTGTAGTAAGCAATAAGGTCTCCCCTGAGCCTCCTTTTCTCCAGGCTAAACAACCCTGAAGCTGCTTCTCACAGGACTTGTGCTCCAGGCCCTTCACCAGCTCCATTGCCCTTCTCTGGAAACGCTCCAGCACCTCAATGTTGTTCTCATAGTGAGGGGCCCAAAACTGGACACAGCACTCGAGGTGCAGCCTCACTAGTGCGGAGTAGAGGGGGACAATCGCTGCCCTGGTCCTGCTGGCCACACTATTGCTGATACAGGTCAGGATGTCACGGGCCTTCTTGGCCCCTGGGCACACTGCTGGATCATGTTCAGCCAGCTGTTGACCGGCACCCCCACGTCCTTTTCTGCTGGGCTGCTGAATACTCCTGTTTAGCATCAGTTGCTTAGCACTAGTAGCTAAAATAGTTGAGGCCTTGGGCCTCAAGAGTTGACAGAGAGTAAACTTTTCAATAGAATCAATGCTGCTAGCACAGAACTAGCTGAAACTGGCAGATACGAGCAGAACGAAGAAGGTAACTTCAGAAAAAGGCCAACCCAGCAACAAAGAAAACCAATAAGAAATCAAGAGGTCACCAACCAGAATTAAGTGATTGGACTTTGGGATCGAGTGCTGGATGGTACAAGTATAACTGGAGGGTGTGATCTGGTGTAGAAGTCCCTCTCTAGAGACACCCAGCTTAAGATGTACCCTGAGAACTAATAAAAGAAGAATTTGAAACCTTCACTTGGAATTTTAAGTTTTTCAGTGGGATCCTAAGGTTGGACCCTGTTATGGGTGTCAGCTGTGTAAAAATCTGTAAGACATATGACCCCAAAAGAATGGGTTTCTTTGGGACACTGAGCTTCACAACACATCCTGAATATGAACAGTATCATACTGGTTGTACTGACAGAAAACAAAAACACAATAAAAAGTCATTCCCTTTAGTTTCTTGGTTTTCAGACTTGCAGATTCACAGAGAAATTATTCCATACTCTCTGTTTGTATAGGGAAGAACTGATGCACAACAAAACAGAGTTAAACAACACACAGCATTGTAGATGTAAGTAATGACTTATAGCTGGAAATGTGTTGGAGAATGTGTGATGGAATCAAAGGTAAAAACTTCATCTGCGTAAACAGTCAGGAACTAATATTTTCCCTGTGGAGACTCGTGTATAGTGCTTTGTGTTAAACAATTTGGATGTACCAAAAAAACAGTTAGTTGTTTAAGGACCTGAATCTCTTGTGAAACTGTCAGTCAGCCTTTTAGAAGTACACAGCTAATGAAGTATTAAAATCTAGTATTTACCTCAACTGCAGCTGAGTATCCAGAAGTATCACTAGGTGCCAAATGACTAATAAGGCCTTGGCCTACTTTAAGAGAACATATACAGTCTCTGCTATCTCTTCTACTTTTCCAGTTCAGCTAGAATCACATTTCTGATATTTGTATTGCTCCTACGTATGCCCCAACTTGTGTTTGTTCAGTACATGCACAACAGCAAGAGGAAGCAAATGTGCCTGAGTGCAAGTGAGCATGGTGGTTGTTTATAAAAAGGAATGTGTGCACATATGCAAGCATACAGGTATAGTTTGTGTGTGTGTGTGCTAAGGCAGGTTTATTCAAATAAAGGAAGTTTTAACCATTAGGTTCACAAGCCATATCGTGACTGAATTTTGTACTCATATACATGTATGGGTACACAAGTATGCCACCAAATCAGTCTGCATAACTAAGGTTGTATGAAAAAAACACGTGCCCAGGGTTGGTTGTTTCGAGGTACGTGGGTAGGAAGGCAAGGACCTGTGTGAGTGTTTGTTAGTGACGAGGCACTAACCTGTACTCTGTGCCCAAGGTAGTGGTTCTTGGTGATGCCAAGTCAGTATACACCGATGATATTCTGGGCGGGGGTCCAATTTTACATCACATGATAACTGCAGAAGAAAAAAAGAAAGGATGAACATGTCATGCATTCAGACTGCAGTGTCCAAGATAGTGGAACAATCCGTTCAGTTGTTTTTCCTCAGAAAAAAACCTTGCATTTTGAGGTCAGATGGTATCTAGCGCAAAATTAAAAGCTGTAGAAGGCACAGACTGCAGTATTTAAGGCAAATACAACTGTGATATTATAATATCAAAGTTTGTGATGGAGTCTATATGCGTTAAGTGGAATGTTCCAAAACTGTTCCTTTACTGGGAGTTCACAGATAGTTTTTTCCTGAAAAAAGCATTTCTGGTCTCTGGATTACATTATCTACATTAAAGATAACAATGTTATTCACATTCAAAATCCTGCTAGCTCTGACAAAAGGGAAATGGCCAATCTTTGAAATGAGAAAACATACAGGAAATGGCTCACAATGGAATTTATTGGAACACATTGGAATATTAATGCAAAAGTGAAGGTCACTACAAATTGCTATCTGCTTTAGAATATTTTAGCTGTGAGGTAAAGAAAAATCTGGATGCTTGAGGAAGCCCTAAAGAGAGACACGGGATAAGCAGTAAGAGAAAAGCCCATAGCCAAGAACACTAGGGAAACTCCAAAAGGTGATGTGTTCCTTGGTATATTATTTGAACCAAAAATAGAAGAAAAATACATTATAATAACATCTAGATTAAATAGAATTACAGTATCTATGATTTATTAGAGGAGTGAATAGTTTGAGGGGTTTACATTGCTTAGGGTGAGGGTCATGTGGGTTACTTATACAGATAACAGAAAGGCTTTAAAGTTTGTATTTTCTATTGTTAATACAGATCTATCCAGCTCTAGGTATTTATGGATCACTTTGCATTTTTTACCATGGGTTACAACAAACAGTTTTTTTAAACAGAAAAGTGTCCTTCCCACTTGACTGTCAAATGTCTGCCTCTGCATCTGTATATCTTGCTCCATTAGGTGGTCCTCTAACTCTCAGAACTTATGGGACTGATTATCACAATTAACAGATTGAGAATGTATCTTTGTGTGAGTTTCCTTCCACTACCAGAAGTGGTCTAGGGCTCAGATTCCCCAAACATGGCAGTCTTTCAAAGCCCAAAGAGCTGTGCTTCGACATCTTGAGAGAATGTTTAAAGAGAGGACAAGCTTCTTACCCTGGCTTTGATGATGGTGGGCCGAGGATCCAGGATACCCTGCATTTTCCTCAATGCAGGAACAACAAAGAGATTGCAGGTGACAACAGCTGACACGGGGTTGCCTGTAGAACAAAGAAAAGTTGGTGGTGACTCCCTCTTGATTTACTCTGTGAATTGCTGAAAGTGAACTCATATTTTTATAGCAATTTCACTCTGAAGAACTTTACAGGGCTTTTCATGCTGTGTACAGGAAATGTTTCATTCAAGACTGCAGTGGCATGTGGCAAGTACACCTGCTGAAAGCAACACTCTGGATGATGGTGTGCTGAAATCCTGCTCTGACCAGAATTGCCCCTTGTTACTGAGGCCCCACCATTTGCCTCTGTTCTTCCACGCCTTTGTCCTATGCCTAGATTTGTCTGGGGCTGGGGCAGGGTTTATTGTGCACAGATATGGGTTCATGATTCATGGTTAATGGTTCCCAGACACATGGAAAAATAACCTTCAATTCCCTAACAGAGTGGAAAAATGCTTCAAATACAAATTCTGAGGAGAATTCTACTGATTTATGTTTTCTGTTGACTCACAACAGAGGTGTATGATCACCTGTCAAACACCACTGTCTTACACATCTGGATCTCCCTAGATGACAGTTTTCAAATAAATACTATGATCAGAAAGAGGCTCCATTGATCTCTCTCCTGTAAGAAAATGTACTACAGCAACTAAAGCAAGAGAGGGTAAAAGCATTAGAGATACATCTGAAAATCACCATCTTATCAAGACCATGATTCTTTGTGTATTTCTTTGTCATAATTCATGGAAAGCCAGAGAGATACGATTAAAATAAATTGCTCCTGATCTAGGAAGACAGGGATCCCTAAGTAAATGTTTACTCTGAATGGATGCTTTCCCAGGGCACGCAGCAGCCAGTGGTGCAGCTGTGCTGCCCTCTTTTGGTTCCACAGTAGGAGCATGATTAACAAAAATACTCCATGACATGTTCCTTGGCACTCCCTCATTTTTGTCTCCGTTTTCAGTAAGTCAGAGTAGATGCACTGACTTACACGCACACAGAGGGTATTTACTGTGAAGGTGGAGGGAGTTTTAGGAAAAAACCACCCTTATAAAAAAACCCAAGGAAATTGTTAGATGGAAGAAATGAGACTTGTACACCAGTAAATTCTGAGGGCAGGAATAAAAGAGAACTCCTTAGTACATTCCTGTAAGTCCATTTCTTCTGGAAATTTCTGAGAAAATCTTACAGGTACCTTCCTTAGGGATGCCAACACCAGGCACAGGTACTGTGTGATGTCACTACTCTGTTTCATGCCTGTCATCTCTGCACAGCAACAAAAGGAATCCACAAAACATCTTACCTGGGAGCGCAAAGATTATTTTTCTTACGCCATCAATATCCAGAGTTGCAAAAGTCGTTGGCAAGCTATAGAAAAGGAAAAATTATTTAATATCTGCTTTAGACTTTGACTTAACATTATTATATTATTTAAACCATTTGGAAAAGAAAACAAAACATAATATCTCTCTCTCAGCAGTTCAGTAGCACCTGCTGCTTATTCCATACCGGAGATATAATCCTCTCTTTGAGGTGACAGAACAATTAGTTTTTCTTGGTATTCAGCTATGAAGTTTTAAGTAGATGAGTTTGCTTCTGGAGAGGAAACATCTAAAAGGAGATGAACTAATCATCGAAAACATAATTCTAGCATTGTCTTCATGCTAGAAGCCAATCAACAAAGAAGTAATATTGAAATTATGCAATACAGAGCTGTGTTTGTTTTTCATACAAGGGTCTCCAAATTTTTATAACATTAGTGACTCCACTTGTCTTACTCCAGTCTCTACAGCAGTGGTGACAATTGAACAGTATTTCTGAACAGCAAATGCTAGCTAGTCTGCAGATGAACAAATTCAGATACACAGCCAGAGCTGCAGCCAGGTAAGACTCAGGTCTATTAGTGAAGAGCTTTCTCTGCCTTTCAGAGCTGCTCCCGAGTGATCTTTAGCATCTCATTGTGAGGGCTATTACAATCATACAAATAGAACAGTAATGTCGGCTTGAGAATGTGGCTGGTAAAGAAAAGGGACTCATCATGAAAAAAGAATTCTACACACCTGTGTTAATAAAATCATTTTAAACATGAGAAATGATACTTTACAGGAGTAATAATTAGGCTGGGTTCCTTGGCTTCATCTTGAGCCAACCTCTATCACCTGGTCAGCAGATGATAGTTGATGACCAGAGAGATTTGGAGATTTGCGACACTTTGGTCATTACCAACTAGTTTTGTATCTGCTAAGACTGATCAATGTCCTATTTTACCATGGGAAGTTTGATGTTTCTGTTTTAAAACGTCCCTAACATGATGGGTACCAGACCCGCAGTCTGGTATCAGATCGCCAACTCTTATAACCAGTGCACAAACCAAGGTACAAAAAATCTAATTGCTGATTCATATTTACTAGTAACTCTGAATTCTCATATGAGATTTCAACACCATCGTTGGTAAAGTCTTCCAGTACTTTTTTCTGGCAGTGCTGCTAGGCAAGATAGAACTTTACATGAGCTCAGCAACTTTCAGATCAAGTGGAGGGATGCAAATCCCAGGCACTACTCTACATTCATGTAGCACAACAAAATACAGGCATACATCAAATTCTGACTTTGCTCTTGGAACTTACTCAAGGGATTTTTTTCCTAATATGGTAATCACAACTCATATCTAAAATCTTTTACTACACAGTTAATAAAACCCAAGACACAGTATTTGCTATTGCACTACAGACAATGAAAATGAGAGTGCTTAGATTAAGAACTGATGGCCAAATGTTTTGGTAGCACTAAAAAATATCTTTCTTGTGGCATAAAATGAAAATGCGCATTTGGGGAAAAAAGATTTCTTGAAGGTTTTTTAGCTAGTTATTAAAAGTTTATTGCTACAAGCCTACAGAGGGATCACTAGAAGAAAGAATTTTGTTCGCTTTCAGATAAGCCAGAACTAGAATTTAGTATTTTGAATTCTCTAAATCGGGTTATCCATTCCTGTCAGCAGCAGAGGCTGGACTGCATATCCCAATTCAGGGACTTGGCTACACTAATTGTAGGAGTATGTCAGCATCAGTGAGCAATTTCCATGCCTGGGCTACATCCACCACGGGAAGAAACATGCTTCCAGCTCACTCATTCCTTTTATGGAAGGGAGATGGTGGCAGTAGCAGCACAAGCACCAAGGCCACATGCAGTTCCTTATTGGATTGTATGCAAAGGCACTAAAAGTATTTATCCGTTTTCTTAGCAAACACTCACTTTCAGTTCTTCTCCCTGACAACAGATATGGACTAGAGGGAACCATTTCTCAAAGCTGTGCTTGGTCTTGTGTTGCTGGACCATGCCAACCTAGCTTGAAAACAAACTGCACTCCAAAGCGAGTGAGGTAGAGCTGCAGACATTTTTTCACTAGTGTGCTGTGAAACTCCCTATTTTCAACATGCAGTTTTCATTTCCTCTATAAAGCAGACTCATTAACGAGCAGTATTACAGCAAAGGAAAGCAATGCTGAAACAGTTACCTGAGGCGAAATAAACACATAAAGCATTGTGCTTATTTTGAAATGACTATGCTCAATATGCCAATTAGACAAAGCTTTGTAAATTAGCTGCCATTCCACCTCTCTCAAGGAATTGCTTGTTTGTAGGAAGATAATTTATACAAATTTTGAAGTGAAATAAGATACTCTTTAAGCAAACTAGCAGTTTAATGTCCTTATATTTCCTGGCTATCTCCTAACAATGTCAGTGTGAGCTCTGTGATCACACTGTAGACCGTGGCAATGTTTATACCATGCTGGTATAACACCAATCCCCAAACCTGATTTGCAAAAGTTATACGAGAAGTATCGCTTACTGATAAAAAGTAATCTCTTTGTTCCAGTTAATTTCACCCATAAAGATGATAACTAATCTGAATAGCCCTGATTTTGCTTATTTTTCCATATTTCTACTCTGTGTTTTTTAGTATATCTGGAAAACTGAAATCTACTGAGGCATTTCATTAGAATGTTTGGCCCAATATAGCCTCCATTGAGGCTGCCTAAACAGAAAGATTTCTTACCCTGGTTTCATAAAAACTCTGCCAAAGTGAATCTGTGCGTGAAGATCAATATCCAGTACCTGTTTAAGATAGTCCTGTTTAAATGAAAAAAAAAAAAAAAAAATCAAGTAAGTAACATCAAAGTGGCTTTACATCATCTAAGCATTCAAAGCAATTAATTAATAAATATCAAGCAAAGATGAAAGACTTTCCATATCCTCAAAGTGCTACAGTTCAGTGGGGAATTTCCAGTACTTGAAAGCAACTGTTTTAGAAAGGTAAAGGACAGACTCATTTTAGGTGCCAAACCAGACTCCACAAGGACACAGTAACATGTTTACTTAAAAGTCACCCATAGCATAAGAATCTTAGAGGACCCCACAAATACCTAAAACATTTTCTACGTCGAAGATGGAAAAAAACCTTTATGATTCAAAATTAAGACTTAAAATCATCAAGTTTTTTAACTTTTGCCATGGAAGCTATTTAGCAGTAGATTCAGAGATCTCCTAGTACTTTTGAAATCAATGCTGCAATGTACTGTAGAAATCATAGTTTTTCAGGATACTGTAATTATTTTAATTTTCTGGGGACATGGTGTAATTCACAGGGGTTGTATTTAACATTCCTTAGAAAGTAAAAACCGTGGGTGACCTGTACGTGAGTTAAATGATTTTGCGTTAACACAATCAATCCAGTTATTAAAACAAAGTGAATTACTTGTTTAGTCTTTACTGAAAATTGCTGTTCTTAAAGATGTAGTACCCTATCTCTTGTGTTTAGTGAGGTTAAAGACACAGACTGTAACAGTCATCTGTTTTCCCACCTTTCTCTTTTTTTTTTTTTTTTGGATGTGTGTGTTGAAATACTTGGAAAGCAGGAACTCATTTCAGCCAGGCATGAATTCTCAATTATTGTCTGCATTAACCCCATTTTTATTTTCTATTTATTTTTTGGATGTTCACAGTTATTTGATTAGAACTCAGTAGAATCAGAGTAGAAGGCTCAGTATCAGAGGGCAGACCATCAGTGGACTACAGAGTCTATTGGCTTTATGCTGTTGCCTCAAATTCAGACTGAGGAGTTATCAGTCAGAAGTCATGAATGTCCGTAAGACCATTCAGCGGTCCAGTCACATCCCAGTGTTCCTGTGTCTGCACTGTCACTACATTCCCAGTTTAAAGACCAGCACTTGTCCTTGGTTATTTTTCTAAAAATACTGAAAACAACTGGAGCAATTGAAAGTGATTGGCACTGGTTTAACTAATTACCCATTTTCATGATGTATCCAACAATATGATTTCTACTCAAAAAAGTGACAAAAACTCATGTTTGCCATCTCCTAATGACTGTCTTTAGTATTTGTTAGTTACAAAAGAAGGATGTTTCTTTTAATTGCCAAACTCACAGATTCAGCCTGGGACCAAAAAGGAATGAGTTTTCCTTCACGTAAGTCATGATTAATAAATGTCCTGCAGGTTCATCTATGCCCCATCAACAACTGTGTATCCCTACTTTCTTTGATGGTTTTGGCACAGGGATTACCAACAGGAACTCAATCAACAATTATGTTAATGATTCAAAAGGCAAATACATCAGCTTACTAGGTCTCATATGTATTGCCTCTGTAGGACTATCAGGCGCAAAATGTGCTAAAACTATTTTGTAACAGATAGAGCTTTGGCATATTCAGGAAACAGATGTGCCCAGTAAAAAAGAGCTTTTTATATACTCATGTTGCTTTTTTAAAGTACCTTAATTCTATCTACATTTTACCTACTCTAAGAACAAAAAGAAGTCTGTTGCCTGCATGTGCTATTAAGCAAGCACCTGCCTCATCAAAACTACACAAATAATTCCTTAAATAAAAACACACTTGTAAATCACATTAAGAATTAAAATCTTCTCTGTTGTACTATGTCTACTATAGTACAGTAACATGAACAAAGGGAACAAGGATAGCATTGAAGACTATTTTCCTAATTAATTCACATATAAGTGTTCAAAGAAAAGTATGATCCTTTTTTAATAAACATTAATAAAAAGGTAGTAGCTCTGATGACAGACTCTGGCTTGAAAATTCTTACACATATTGTAGCAAGTCATAGTTAAATTTAGCATACCTTTTCCCCCATAGATACACCTCCTGATGTAATGATCACATCAGCACGGCTGATACCCTCATTCAGTGCATTCAGTAAATCATCTGGGCTACAGAAAAGAACAGGCAAGCAGATTAGTGGCATGGAACTATAATGAGTTGTAATGTAAATGAGTGTCTGTGTGCACACATACAGATGCATTTATATACACGTCTTAGGAAAGAGATACTGGCTCTAGAATAATACAAGATATTTTCCTTCTTAAGGCTCCACACTGTTCAATTCAAGTCAAGAACTGCAATCTCATTCAGTGAACGCCACACTGTTTGTCACCTTTTTGTCTAAGAGCTTTGCAACAAGAACAGTGGGATACTTTAGATCAGGATTGAAGAGCACTAATACAAGTGTCTAAGAGTATTCAATTGGCATAGTAGGTAGCAATACAAATGATGATTTAGATGAACTGACAGGGTTATATAAGGGGACCTGACACATGAAAATTACTGGCCACCAAGCAGCCTGCAGTACTACCTGTCTAGCTTATTTGATATGTGCAAAAACGGGGGTAAGGCTCCACTTCAAACTTCTACCAGTGAAAGAGTGGGAGTAAATCCTTTGTTTATCTTCTCCATTAGAGGGCTGTGCAGCAAATCCAGCTGTATGTTCAATTCACCTTGAAAAAGCACAATCCATCCTGCTCAAGAGTCTATTCACCTTCACGAGAAACAGTGTAAGGGGAGCTATGATGTTCCTCCATACAAAGAGTGTAACTATGAAGGTGAAGGATGTTGGCGTAGTAACCCCTTCGTTTCTATTTTAGATCTAAACGGGAAACTTTGAAGTGGGCATTAGATATCTAAGAGCAGTACTGATGCTAACACAGAGGTTCAAGGCACGCAGTGGAGAAACTCAGTAATACAACTTACACAGGACCAAAGGAATCCAAAGAAATTTCCAATATATTCAATGCATACTTTGCATTTGACAATCGTGAGTGACCAGAAGTTGACTAATTGCTACGACTGCATGTAATGTTTCTTCAACAGTATGTTTTCACTTCAATGATCCTGAAAGTTTTTCATGAGAGGCTGTTCCTACTTAGAATGCAGTTGAAAGAATGGGCAACAATGCTAGCGACTGTATGAAGGACTTCACCTGGAATACAGCACCTCAGGTAAACGGCACGCTACAATTACAAAATGTCATTATGGGTTATCACGGCTTTGCAGGCTGAAAATAGCACGTGAGCTATCCTTCTGGAACTTTGTCTATATTTCACTAAAAGTAGAACCCCTGCAGTTGTTTTGGAGTTTGAGCTCAAAACAGTAAAATTAGAAATATTATGCAAGTCCTAGTTGACCTTTCACACACTAGCAGAAATTGTATGTTTCAAAAGGTCTCAGAAAGAAAAGTTCTTTCTTCTGAGCATCCTTTCTTTTCCCATGGTTTAGTGAAATATCAGCAGCAGTTACCATGATATGGTGCTCTGTGCACTACAATTTATGTGACACGAGAAGGACTGCATTCCCTCACTGACTAGGTATCTCAAGTGCATGCAACCCTGCACACTCCTCATCTCCTCACCAAAGTGCCCTCAGGTGTCCTCTACCCTGGTTATGCCTTACAGGCGGAAAGACTCAAGCCCCCTTTTCCACTATGTCCAGTGACTGAAGCAGCATCCTCTTTGGCATGACAGTGTGGTTATCCTGCAAACTGTTATTATTTGTGTTGGGTTACATCCACTCTTTAGGGTCGTATTGCTTTGTAAGAGGTAGGCAACAAGCTACAGCAGAAAGAAGAGCAGATTGCTGGTGCTATAGACTGTTATCAATATGATAGAATTATAGACTATCCCTTTTTTAAAGAGAACAGTGGCTGCAAATATTGTGGCACGCCAAAATGACTTTTGTTTAGGGTACTGGGTATAATGACCTCTAATGAATGGCTAAACTCTGGTTTCTTTGGAAGAAAACATAAAACATACAGTCTCCTTTATTCTTAAGGAAGAAAAGACTTTATCAGCTGCCCCTTCTGAAATTTGAAGATCATTTTCTCCAAAATGCAGCACAAGTTACTGAAGGAAAGCAGAAAGAAGCAAGTCTCCTGTTGGCTACTGTACGTATTTTCTTCAGAACCAATTCTTTCATATTGATTGTCTATTGATTATCTGTATGTAATAAGATATTGTTTAGGAATATTATGGAGTTTGTAATAGGAAGACTTTCAAGGTCTAAGTATTCCTTAATCCTTGCCAATGAGGGTGCAGATTGAAACGCAGCAAGGAATACATATTCATTGCACACACTGGCATTTCTTAAGCTCGACAGTCAGAGACTAATGCCACTATCACTAGCCTAAGACTGCTTTCGGTACATTTTACTTATTAGGGGGTGATGGAGTTGAGGCCCTTATCTGGAGCTTGCCCCAGGCTGGCTGTTTCATTTTATCATGTTAAATTATTTAGAAGTTATTCATAGGTAGCAAGACCACCTGTCTGTGGACATGCTAATTCTGGATTATAAAGTGTGTGTGCTTTTCATTGTGGTTTGAGAATAATAGAAGAAACAGTAAAAAGATAACAAGTAGATATTTAACTGTTGTTAAATAGAATGGAAGTTCTGCTACTTACATCCTGAACTTATCTATGAATTTGTATATTATAAAATTACTTAACAAAGAAAAAAAATTAAACCTCCCCCCCCAAAATAAGCCCAAACTCAAACCATGTGAGGACTCAATTCTCACCTTTCTTTATGAGGGTAGTATATCACTGGAGTAATTCAGCATTCAGTTTATTATTACGTTACGTAAAAAGCTGAATATTACTGGGCTTGGTGCATTTTTTAGCCTTTCTAGTAAATGATCTGTATATTATACCCTTTTTTTTACCATTTGTATAATGAAAGGCATTTAAAAATTCTACCGCTAAAACTTTATCCAGCTAATTGCACTGCAAATCATCTTTAGATAGTTGCAAAATGCATTTAATTCCTCTAAAACGAAAGATGTGATAGGAATTTTGTTGTAATAAACTGAGTGATTATGTTAGTTTGGGTTTTATTCTGAAGAATTTTTACAGAATTCCCTCCCTTGCATTTGTTCTTTTTGCCATTTTTGGCAGCCTCCTCTTTGTCACTCTGGTCTGCCTGACTTTATGAAGTACTTCAGGCTGGTAGTTCCATGACTCTGCAATTAGCACCAAGCACTCTTTATAGGAGTCACCTGCTGTAATCTTCAATCAACACTGTAGCAAACATTTTCCTTTCCTTTGGTGGATTTAATACAGAGAGTTATTGCTCAAAATGCATATTAACACTAATTTGATATAATCAGATAATAAGATACTACTTGTTTCATTTGTCATGTAACAGTGAGCAGCTTCTCCTTTGGATTGACATGGAAAGAGAATAAATAATTAAAAACAATAAAACTCTGAAAGAATAGAGAAGATAACTTTGGCATCTGAGCATAACATGACATGATAGTTCTAAAAGGCATGTGGCAAATCACCACGAAGCTGAGAAATAACACTCAGTGTCTGAGCAGGTACAAATCAGAAGCTGTATTATGAAGCCCTAGCCATTACTAGGGGCAGGATACTGGATTAGCTAGACTAATGGTCTAATTTACCATGATAAATCCCTTAAAATGTCTAGTCAAAGTGCTATTCTTGGATTCTTTTCCTTCATGGATTGAACCGTAACAGGTACTCAAGTATAATGGTAAATACCTTAATCAATATAAAGTAGATTTTGATGGGAAGTCTCATTTCCAGATGGGAAAACTATTCTGTTTCATTTGGTGATTTTCAAAGTCAGAATGACACTGCACAAAAAGGAAGTGTGCTTTTCTAACATGCTGCAACTTTTTTAAAAAGTTCTGAGCATCTTCTGTAAATACCTCAAAGAAAATTTTTTCTATAAGACTGCATAGTTTATGAAACTATTCATACAGATAAACAAGGACAACTCCAAACTTCATCTAAACATCTAGAGCAGATTGTGTCTGCACAAATATTATGCACATTGTACATACATTGTTTTAAACTGCAGACATGATAATTTGCAAAAAGAGTGCATGTATTTTTAAGTATATTTTTATATTCTCTGCTGATTTTGCTAGTTTGATAAACAAAGTATCTACTTTACTATCACAATTTCCTGACCCTCACTGTTCACTTTAATGGAACAGAATGAGCATTACAATCTGGAAATTAGTTGGAGGGTAACTTGTATAATGGCAGCAGCATGCATCCAGTAAGCAGATACATCACATTGCAGCTGATATGCCACTTGATTTCATTAATTTCAAGAGAGGACTTGCAGGATGGCAGTATAGTAGAATAGGAATACCTTATGGATAAATAAAAAAATTCTGATTTATCAAAGCTAGTTTGTGGAAAACGTATGCAACATTTGATTACTGAGCTGTCTTTGAACTGAAAAGATACACAGGAAAGCTTAAGAGCTTGAACAAGAAAATAATGCAAGCCTCATTGAAATAGACATCAGCCAAGTAGATTTTTTTCTTTTTCACTCTCAAAAGAAATAGCTATGTTAGAGTCAAGACCAAAGAATTCTCTATGTTTTAAGTGCCATTCTGAAGTACCCTAAATTACAGTGTAATTTTCTCTTTCAAATAGAAATCAGTGTCTATTAATTCACTTTAGCTGATCCTATTGTTATGCTTCACTGTCATTAATTATAAATCTGTCAGCTTTTCCTGTGATACAACCCTTACAGCAGAAGTTTGATACATGAAATTAAACTTCTCTGTTTTATAATTTAATTTGGAAAACAAATAACAGCAAATGGTGTTCTGCATCACCTACCACTCTGGAATGAGTGATCCCTGTTAAAATCGAACTGTAACCTTTAGTTAGGACTGACTTACCAAGCCATTGTCACAGCACAAAATCCACAGTTCATTACTAATTTCCAGGACCATTTACATCACGTTATTTGCCTCAGTAGTCTCATTCATTCAAATTAACCTCATTACCTGGCAGTCATTTCCAGTCCTTGCTGTCCCTTGTGATATACAGCTATTAGTATTGAGTGGCTAACCAAAACACGATTTTTGTATTTTTCTATTTAGCAGCCTGGACTTTTATAAACACAGGTCTTCTGGAAACCTGTACTTGCAAAATTTGTGATGCAGAACATCACAGTTAGCACCTTAAAATTGTGTGCTTTACAGATATATTGGGCACGGCTACAGAAAGATACACATGCACCATAATGCACCAGATGCATGCAGAAGTGTCTATTGTGAGTTTAAAAGCTCAAAAGCAGACATGGGTAACCTTTCTTGCCTACTGTTTTACTTTATTTGAAACTATCTCAAGTATTTCAGTTATATGCTGGAAGATCTGATCCTTCACAGATTCAGAGATGCTGCAGATTCCTGGACACACAGTGAAAACTGAAGTGCTAGCAGTGATCCTACATCAATCACACTAAAGACCAAAGTAGACCAGCTGCTCCTATACTACAGTAGTTAACTATAAACTTCAAAAGGCTATGTGCCATCTGGAGGTGCCCTGAGTTTAGCACGTTCTGGCCATGTCCCCACAAACTGAGAACAGTGGTTTGTATTAGTTTTGCATTTTATGAGATCTCTTTTCTGCTAAACAGAAGGGCCCGAAGAAGAAAAGGTTTAACTGACGTACAAGGACCTGCCAGAAATTCCCCTTACCATGCAGAGATTCCTTTCAAGCTTCTAGTTTGATATCAGAAAAAAAATCTCCACCTCCAAAAAACCAAGGAATTTACCAAAGAAAAACTTCCGTCCAATAAGCAAGAGACTGAACTTATTGTACTCAGAGATCTCATCATGCTCAATGACATTTCTTTTTGAGGAAAGATGGGATATGGATTTGATCTTTTATGATTAACTCTCATTTTTCTTCTTCTGCTCATTCAGTTGAGGTGACAGATTTCAAACTGAATAGATAATGCAGCTAGGCATAAAGACAAAGTCTGTCACCCACTTCTCACCTCATGGCCAAGAGGAATATTTTACATATCAGTAATCTGCAGGATGCAGAATGGTGAATAGATGCCATATTAGGTTTAGCCAACTAAAATCCAACTTCTGTAGAATGTAATACGGAATGTAAATTGATGAATATATTTCAATAAATGTAATTCAATGAATGAATATTTGAATGTAATAGGAATTCTGTGTTTTGACTCGTCTGGGTTCTGAAAAAGGAAGAAAATCCAATTTTGATGGTATATGTAGTAACATATGGACACTTTTGTGAGACTGTATTTGTTTCAAAATTCTCAAGTGTATTTCATCATGTTCTCATGATGTTTCTTCCTTCTACCTTCTGTGGTATTTCCCTGGATCATTCTGAACAGATGTAATATGTTTTCCCTAGGAATATCGGTCAGCTTGTGAGGAAAGCTGGAATAATTACAGCAGCTTTTGGCTTGTCCAACATGACTGTATAGGTTTTGTCTATTTGATAGCAACATAAAAGAGTCTGTCTTTGGTACTTTTTGCTGCTCCTTTAATTGTTGCTGCTGTAAATAAGAATGATATTTGCAGAGTATTGTTTTTTATGTTACATTTATGAACTCAGAGATTTTGCTTAAAGGTCTTCATTAGAGGTCTTCAAAACTCTTTTGCTGAAGTTACCGTGAGATCTGTTTAATGCTTCAATGTTTTCTCTATCTGGATAACATCTTTTTCTCCATTGTTTCCATGAACTGTTTCAGAAGAGTCCCATTCATACATATGCCAGAATGACAAAAGACTGTAGAGATCAGAAAAACAGATAGCCATGGGAATGCCACAGGAAAAAGCCTCATGCTGTAGAATCCAGGTTTTATGTACCATGGAGCACATTCCTACAGGAAGGGTCCTATATCACATTCTTGTTTGCTGCTTGTGTCATCTGCAAGCATTTGCTTGTCAACTGTAGTGATTTCTTCCATCAATGCTGAAAGAACAGGACCAAAACTTTGACAACAGTTGTCTTCAAGTGCTGTGCTGTCATACTAACCCATGAGCACTTTATCCACTCTAAATCCAGGATAGTGTTTGTCTCCTCTAAATGTAAGAAGCAGCCTGAGAACCACTGGTTTCCTCTAATTAAAAAATTATCTCTGGCTATTTTACTGTCTGAGGACAATGAACCTTATCACTATACTTACCAGAAATCCATTAGTTTTTCCAATAAATTAGATAGGACTACACTGGTAAAGATTTTTATTTTATCTTCCTTCTTACAAAGGAAGTAAATCAATATGGATTCATTGAAAAGTTTGCACTTTTGGAATGGAAAATACTCAACAGTTGTAGCTGGGTTGTGACAATATGTGAAGATTGCACCACAATACAATAATCAATGCCAAAGCCATGTCAGTGCACTGGTGAGTCTGAAGGGTAACTGTGGTTCTCCAATTATTTCACTCATGAAATATGACAATTGGCTTATACTGAAATAACTGAAGTTAAAATAATATGATGGATGTAATTAGCACCAGTCATTTATGTAAAGCAAATAGTATTGCTTTATGCCAAATTTATTGCCAAATCTGACACACGGTGAAATGGTATTGTTATCACGCAATTTCTTACCTTTTCATTTTACTTTAGCCTCAACTGTAAGAGTAAATTTTAAATAAATTTGAAGCGAATTTGAAGAAAATTCATCCCCTCTGTAAACTGGTGTAACTGCTATTGAAGTACAATACAGATGTCTCTGATAGGTAGAAATGCAGTCCCTAAAAGCAACGCCTCAAAATGAAGGCTTTCTTTAGAAAGCTCTACCTTTTACAAAACCATTAACTTAGCCACATGAAAAAATGTCTGTCTCCTGGAGAAAAATGACTTGGAAGCCAAAGGTCAGAGACAATATACAAAGACCTTTTAAAATTCCCTGTCATCAGCTGTGTCCTAAAAGAAACAGCTATTTTTTAGAAAATGTCAAATGAAATAATGACATTGATTTTTGTTTATTAAAATAAGAGTAAGAAGAGTAAACTACAGTATTAGAAATTAGTGAAGAGAAGAAACTGAGAAACTTGGCCCATTTGAGACCAGCAACTCAACTGGCCACAATAATCCCCTGCAGCGCTACAGGCTTCCAGAGCGGCTGGAAAGCTGTCCAGCAGAAAAGGACCTGGGGGTGCTGATCAACAGCTGGCTGAACATGATCCAGCAGTGTGCCCAGGTGGCCAATAAGGCCAGTGGTGTCCTGGCCTGTATCAGCAACAGTGTGGCCAGCAGGATCAGGGTAGTGATCATCTACCTGTACTGGGCTCTGGTGAGGCTACACCTTGAGTCCTGTGTTCAGTTCTGGGCTCCTCACTACAAGAAAGACATTGAGGTGCTGGGGCGTGTCCAGAGGAGGGCAATGGAGGTAATGAAGGGTCTGGAGCTCAAGCCCTGTGAGGAGTGGCTGAGGAAGCTGTGGTTCTCGAGTCTGGAGAAAAGGAGGCTCAGGGGAGCCCTATCACTCTCTACAACTACCTGAAAGGAGTTGTAGCCAGGTGGGGGTCGGTCTCTTCTCCCAGGGAACCAGTAACCTGACAAGAGGAAATTGTCTTAAGCTGCACCAGGGGAGGTTCAGGTTGGACATTAGGAAGATATTCTTCACAGAAAGGATGATTAGATATTGGAATAGGCTGTCCAGGGAGCTGGTGGAGTCACTGTCCCTGGACATGTTTAAGGAAAGACTGGATATTGCACTTAGTGCTATGGTTTAGTTGACATGGTGATGTTTGGTGATAGGTTGGACTCAATTATCCCAGAGGTCTTTTCCAACCTAAATGATTCTGTGATTCTGTAATTTTTTGACAGCTGTTAATCAATGGAAGGAAACTTCATTTGTCTCTACAATACTGGACAAGTACAAAGTACAAAGATGTTTTTAGTGTAAGAAAATGCCCATTGCATCTTCTCCTGCTTTGGGAGCTGAAGCATTTTCTTATTGCTCATGCTTTGGGTAGCAAGGCTTATTTTAGGGGCTGTTTTTTGTTGATGCTTGCCTTAGCACTGCTTAGAAGAGCCAGAAGGCTCATTTAATGTTTCAGTCTACTGCCAATGATGTGTGAACTGACTTGCATGAGAAATTTCAAGCTGATCACCTGCTGGTAAATTCCAGTTTCTAAGCAATTTCAGATAAAGCAGACAGTCTTCATAATGTAAAAATAGTTCTTCACATTAATCTAAAATGTTTTAAAGACTACAGGTTCTTGTAAATTAATTGCAGTTAGTTTTTTGGGATGTGTAGAGTATAGCACAAGATTCTAGTGGGTTGATCTCTTTAGTCAATTTCATGAGGAAAAGCTAGATTTATGACAACCTGGCTTCAGTGTGAACAACCAAGTGCTAAACAAGAGCCAGTTTTTTGATAGCTAAGGATAATGGCAGATGGGTTCGATAACAAGAACAGAAACTTGTTTTTACAGCATGCAAAGTGAATGTTAAGCTGTAAGCCAATCTTCCAATCTTCTTATAAAAATAGGTCCACTTACCCCAGCGAGGATCCTCATGTCTAAATTTTCAGGCACTAGCCTTCTATAGGATTTTCATTACTTTTCTATCTATTTTTAATTCCCACAAGAATGAAACTACAGAAACTATTTTTTCCTGTTTATGAATGGAGGAAATGACAGGTGGTTTACTCTCCCTCTGTTATCACTCCTGCCCCTTTGGCCTGTCTGTGTTAGAGGGCAAGTTCCGTAAATTAATCTATACTATTAACCATCTCCCTAAATAAGACGTAGTATGTAATTGTACATGTATTTTGGAAAAAATGCTAAGTTGATAATTTAGAGATTTCATGAATATTCCAGTTAGCTTGCTTTAGAGACGACCAGCTTGGTAGTGGAAAACCAAGTCTGCGGGTATCATAGAATCACAAAGTATCCTGAGTTGGAAGGGACCCACAAGGATCATCGAAGTCCAACTCTTGCTAAGACTGAAGAGTCATAACAGTGACTTCCCTGGAGCTGTACTCCACTACTATCTTCAAACAGGTTTTTTTCCTAATTTGCTCTATTTTTAGAAGGGAAAAGTCTTGATGGATAAAGATGTTTGCTGCTACTGACAAGTAATTGTAAACATTCTTGATATAAGTAGAATTTAATTTTTTTCAATATCGTGGAGCCATGTAAGTCTACAGTGCACTGGTGCATAAGAACTTAACTGACAAGGCAGTGTTACAGAATAAAACACCATTTGCTTCTATATGGCAACCATTGGTAGAATCCATGCTCCAAGCTCTGCACTGACAGACACCCAGTTGAGCCTGCCTGTGAGCATGCATGTGCCTCAACGTCCCAAGTGTTTTAAAAACAGTGCTCACCAATCTGGTAGGCCTGTCTCCGCAGTGTTCTGGAAGCTCTGTGTCCCTTCTTCTTTAAAAACATCTGGCTTCCTGAGGGTAAAGGAAGCAGAAGGGGTATAATAAAGAGCCAAGGAAGGAGAGAGTCTCCTGGGGTCAAAGGGAAGCTCTGTGCCCAGCTGTGTCCCCTGTGATGGCTCTGAATATTCAAAATCACCATGGGAAATGATTCCTCTTTGCAAGGCCAGTCAATGAGAGAGAAAGGGATTGCATGGGAACATCTTTCTATTACAGTTTGGACAGGCTTCTCATAAGGATTGAAAAATGAAGTTATGGAAGGATTTAGGCCGAAACGGGCATGCCAACAATGCATAGTTCATTTTTCCTTGCAGAGTCTATGGAGAAACTTCTTTACTCTTTACTTCCAAATAATACAAAATGAAGTCTTAAACAGCGTGACATTTTGGAAGGAGGATCACAGATAATGGGAAAATATTTGGAGATGGGCCCCACGGAAACATTTTTACTCACACTTTTAGCTTCTTATTAAGGAAATAGGTCTCAAGGCATAATAACTGTCACCTTCTTGACTACAAGGGAGAAAGAACTATTTATCCTGACTTTATAACTCCATAGTCAATAAAGATGCCACTTCATTCATGAGAAGCTTCATACCCAGCAACCCTTTTGCAAGAGGCAGGATCAGAAAAAATGTCCAAAACCGAGAAAGTTACTCCTACCATGACCTTACTTTAAACGATTAATGTTTTGCTATGAATTCCCATTTTATAAAGGCAGCATTACCTTTTACATATCCTTTCTCCAGGTCAGTTTTACTGTGAAAAAGCTATTTTTAGATAGTGCACTTTGTAACAGAAATATAAAATTAATAGAAATCTATGTTTTTATACTCTTAAATGTAGGACAATTAAATGTAAAATGTAAAAAAAAAAATATTCGTTTGAGATGAAGATACATAGATGTACCTTTTTAAAAAAACTAAAATACGATACTAGAGATTGAAATTGACCATGTCATGAATCACCATTTATCAGCTGCCTGGATTGTTAACAACAAAGTCAACGTCCCTTCCCAGTTCCCAGCCCAGACTCAGCTGATCCTGCACAGAGCAGCTTCAGTCTGGCATTTCAAAGATCACTTCTGGGCACACACAGGTCCTTTCTGACTGGGGAATGAGAGGATAAGGCTGGGTCAATGCCCCTGCTCTACTGTTACACTGTTATACATGCACACAGTCACTGCTATCATGAAATCTAAAATCCTCTTTAATCACCTTGTGAATCCCTGCCGAGCTTCTTCTCATAGGTCATCACAGAAAGTGTCTGTGAGATCAGATGCATACTAATGTTGCTTGGAAGTCATGGAAAAATATTAAAACTATTCAGGTTATAAGTTTAGATATCTCTTTCTGACAGGTTTCCCAAGACAGCTATTTCCTAAAATGGTTCATTCCCTCATTTGTTCTTCTATTCACTGGCAGAGAACAAAGTCAATCTGTATTTCTCAAAATAGGGTCACTGTGTCAGGAAGTGACACAGAAAAGATTTTCAGGTTTTAAAAATAATCCCACCTTCTGGTTTACTCATCAACACTACAGACAGCAGGTTCAAAAATCCAAACCTTTTTGCTACTCTGTTGTGTTATTACTGCTGGCACTGGTCTTCTGAGTTTGTGCTTCTACATACCGTCCATTACTACAACATGAAAATGAACTTAATTCTCTGAAGTAAGACTTAAGAGATTACCTGCAATTAGGGGAAATAAGTTTCTTTTTTTTATGACTTTTATTTAGGATAGTCTGAGAACCTTCTTGAACTTGCTTCTGTTTGAACTGTAAATATATATCCAATCTCACTTTGAAATGACTATCTATCAAAGCATTTGATACAGTTTCCTAATGACTATCCTTGTTAAAATCATTCTTTACTTACAGTCTGAATTAGTCTAACTTGAATATATAGGCATTGCTGCTGTAATAGAAACTTTATTCAGTTTATTCTCCATGTGACTCAGTATTACTGGAATGTAATCAAGTCGTCTTATAAGAATATCTTGTTGAACTAAACAGCCTGACTTCTAACACTTTTGAGTACACCATCCATCTTTCAAGCATGTAAGAATTCAATGGTTCTCGTCCTGGGAATATGTAAGTAAGGTCAAAAATAACCTTCTAATTCTATAGGAGACTTAGCTCTTTATATATATGCTAGAATTTGTATGTAGATGATTCTCACATCTTTTCTTAAATCTTTACTTCTCAGGATATAATCCTCCATCCTGTAAATTTTACTTACATTCTTCAGGCCTATATATATCAATTCATACTTGGCTGTATTAACAATATACTTAAACCAGTTTTCTAAGTGATTCCTATTGCTGACACAGTGACACATCTTCAACATTCACCACTTCTATGATTGTTCTGTACCTACTGCCTATTTATTAGTTTTAGTTATTTTCTTCTGGAGTATTAATTGTAAAATTTCAATCCTTTTTCAATCCAAATTTCTCAGCAACTTGGGAACCCAAATTCCTAGATATACTCTAGGTATTAAGAAAGTAGTTTAAATGAATGGCATATTTTGGCCTCTAGAAGCTGAAGCTCTCTTGAAAACAGAACTTAAGATGAGAACTTATGTCTACAAGTACATTTAAAATAGTTAACATATGCCTCAAAAATAGGCCACAGGAATTTTTATTTCCCTACAACAAATAGATTCCCTCTGTTTTCAAAGACAGGATTTTCATGGTATTCTGTTCTCTTTACTATTTGCTGTTTACCGTCATATTCTACTACTGGGTTGCGATTCTATAAATACTAATTCAGGAAGAAGTCCATGCTTGTGTTGAAGACAGTTAGGAAAATGACACAGTGTTGTGCATTAGCTTTGCACCTGCACCTGCCACCTCTACAGCATGAAATTCTATTACCTGTCACACTACATAGTTTCCTACTGGTACAGAAGATTCCCTGGGACTTTCACCTTTTTGGAAGTTCTTTTTTCCCCTCTGTTTTGGCTCAAATGTTTCTTTGTGTTTTTGGAATATGTGCATTAGATGAGATGACTTGTCAATAAGACAACTTACTTGAAGTTTTCCCTAATGATTACCAAGAGTTGTTGTGACAGATATTAAACATTTCTGCTTGAAAAGGAGAATATTCCTGACAGGGCACAATGAAGGAGACGACCTCCACATCTGAATCACCTTCAAACCATTACCCTGTGTCCCTGAGTTCATTAGTCTATGATCACACTTTATAACACCACCATTCTGTGAGTAGATAAAGAACTGAAGTCACTTTAGCAAAAAATAATATTGTGACATTTAATTTAAGGCCTTTTCTCTAACAAGCGTTTTCTTGCAGTCATTTGTAAAATGATACTATTACTATTACTTTTGTTCACAGTATATTTGATTGTACCCCAGCTGGGCACTAATCTGGTGCAGGGAGAGGCTTGGATTCTGTGCCTGAATTCTGCCTGTAACTCATATTCTAACTCATATGATGATATATGTCAGGCTGATATTGCACAAGAAATTCTGGTGTTGGAGCAGTTTCTCTGCTTTTCTCCCTCCACTCCAGATGTTCCATCAGAATTATAATGCTGGTAATTACATGAAACCCACACAAGTACAAAAGATATAAACCTTTTTTATGGATGGCAAACATAAAATTCAAGCAGACTAAACCCTTGAATAACATCTCAGTATCCCTTCCAAAACATGAAGGGACTCTTTCAAAGCCTTTATTTTTGGGTTATTATAGACTAATGCTGTCACAATAGCAAGGGTGATATTTAAGTGGTGTACCTGTCATTTAGAGGCTCTTTGTCAAACAATATGTCAAAAAGGGGAGGTATATAACTAAACACCTCTAATGTAGAAAAGCTCTCATAGGCTTTTAGGATTTATCTCAAAAGACTTAGTAACTATTTGCATAAATTTTTAAAGCAACTGAGCAGATAATGTGAATTTCCTAAATTTTTCTCTTAAGGAGGGAGAGATTCTCTTTCCACTGTGAAATCACAGGCTCATAAATGAAAATGCAGCTGGAAGCAGCTAATGTTACACACATCCCTGAGAAAAATTATAAGGAATTAGAAAATAGAGAAATGAACATAGAGAAGGGGGAAATGCACTCATGTAAACAAAGGTAAAAAGAGAGGAAATTGAATTCATTACATATGCAATCAAAATTCTTTAGGAAGTTTAATAAGAGAGTCTCTCACAGAAGAAAAGCTGTCAAAATGGAAGATGACTTTCTAGAACAGAGGCCTAGAGCAGATTTTGCTAGGGCTAAACTTTACACTTCAAACAAACAGTGGATAAAAAGAACAACACAAATGAAATAACCAGACACAAAAATATCCTGATAATTAGACTTCTACAGATCAGGTCAGATCAGAAAAAAAAGTCTTATTTTATCAATGGATTTTAAAAAAAACAAATAATTTTATAGACTATAAGCAAAGGAAATCAAAAGCCTTTTTAACTTGGTCTTGTTATTAGGGGGCAACACTCAAAAGTACACTGAATACAAGCTTTAACTACCCAGTTGTTTTTTCAATTTTTTAGCAAGTATTCTGAGATTCAGACAAAAATGTAAGACACAACAGTAAGAACAACATCAGAAAAAGAAACCTTTTCTTGGTTTTGCCTTTGTTTCTTATGTTTGGAGTAGTTCAGGAAATGGATATATCTTCCATTTCTACTCAGAGATGTGCGCTTTTCAGACAGCTTGGTTTTACTTGCTAAGAACATAAGAAAGAAAACCTTGGCTTCTAGCCAGACATAACTTCATGTATTGCATTTCCAGGTCTGATCTTTTCTCCTACTGCTTTCTTCTAGGATTTCAACTCTAAACTTTATCTATGTGTTTTGGAATTTCTGTTTTTAATTTCATTTTTAATTTCAGTTTTGGCATTGCTGACTTTAACTTTTGAATGTTGAGTCATATATGCAATTTATAAGAACAGAAGCAAATAATGACAGAAATCATTAAAATGTTCCCAAATAAATAAAATATTGGCTTCAAATGAAAATACCTCTGTAGGTTAGGTGACACTCGAATGGTCAATTCAAAATGTAACTTCACATATGATTAAATGCAAAAGTATTTTTAAAACTTTTCTAAGAACTCTTCAGAAACCTATAGACATTCTGTGTGCTTCCCTATCCTTTCACATTCCCTCTAGGAATGTTTACATGTATCACAATCCTGGGCTTTGAAGCAGCCGGACAAGCTATTTTTTTTAGCTAACCACCTCTGAGTGATTCTGACCTCTAAGTTTGTCTTTGCAAATATTACTCTAAAACAATTTTCATGCTTGAATATTAGATCTGCAAATATGAACAGGATTCATTAACAACAACAAAAAAAAAGAAATAGGAAAAAAACACTCCAAATCTAAAGTATGGGAAGGAAGAAATACATTACCAGGACACATTTAGAAAAAGGAAGTACAAGTTTTAAATTTTTCCTTCGGAAAACTATGTTTGCCAGTATTTTTACTGCACCTGTAGGTATTGCAGGCATTGCAGGCATATAAAATCTTTCTATTTTTCAATACTTGGATACATTTTATACATACAAAATGCACATATACACGAGTACACACAAACACACATAATCTATGGTTTAACTTCAGTAAACCATAAAACAGACACTGAAGGCTTGTTCATCTTTTCTACAAACATGCTGACTGAAGTGTCAAAATTTTACCCTTTGTAACATCTCTCTGGTAAGTCTATTGCATTTGTTCAAGTGCCATGGTACTCCATCAAATCAGTCATGTTAGTGCAAAAGATATATACTGAAATATCTGTATGGGCAATGTTAAGTAGCTTTATTATGTAATGATATAATGCCATACTTCTCACCAAACTAATTTACAGAATCATATTTTGCTTTCGACTGAAACAGAACTGCAGATGCATTTAGTTGTAAATATATGATTGGGCATGTGAGTGTGGAAGAACAGCAGAAAACTTTGAAGACTAAATCCTGCTATGAGGTGCAGAAGGCTTTTGGCTAGGTCAACAGTATTGAATTATTCTTTAAAAACTTATTGCAAAGTACAAAAGCACTCTACAATTGGAGGCTCACTATTTCTATTCCTTGAGCTAAAGTAACTACCTCTTGAGAATTGACTCTGGAAGCACAAAACTAAAAAAAGCACGAAACCAAAAGTTTAAAAAGAACTCTTACTACCTTTACCAAGGTAATACTATCTCAAGACTCCGAGATCATCTTAATAGTGAAGATTCAAAAGTATCAACCTCTTTCATAACTGAAAGCAAAGCTGCAGACACTACTTTGACTGATATATATGTTTGCTGTCTGGTTTTCAGCTATCATCTGATAAGTAAAAAAGGATCACAAAACATATTTATAAATAAGTAGAAAAGTAAAAAAATTCTCTTGGGTGTTAAATTTCACCACAAGAACAACATTCTAAAGCTGGTGAAGGGTCTAGAGCACAAATCCTATGAGAAGAGGCTGAGGGAGCTGTGGTTTTTTAACCTGGAGAAAAGGAGGCTCAGGGGAGCTTTATCACTCTCTACAACCCCCCGAAAGGAGGATGTGGCCAGGTGGGGGTCGGTCTCTTCTCTAAGTAACTTGCGACAGGATGAGAGGAAGTGGCCTCAAGTTGCACCAGGGGAGGGCTTAGATGGGATATTAGAGAAATGTCTTAATCAAAAGGATTATCAAGCATTGGAACAGGGTGCCCAGGGAAGCGGTGGAATTTCTATCCCTGGGGGTATTTAAACATGTATAGATGTGGCACTTTAGGATATGATTTAGTGGTGGACTTGGCAGTGCTGGGTTGGACTCGACAACCTGAAAGGTCTTTTCCAACCTAAATGATTCAATGATTCTGAAATTGTTTGCTATCTATTACTGAGGGCTTTCAAGATTATTTATCTTCACAAATGCTAGGAGGTCATAGAAAAAATTTCTGCAGGCAATGGAGTACCTAGCCACAGTTTTGCACAATGACCTTAAGTTGAAATTTCTATACGAGTGTTGACTTCATAGCAAAGTTGAGACTATACTTATTTGATTACGACAAGGCCATAAAGAAGAAACAAGCTTCACACTCTTATATTTCCAGAAGGGACTACCGAGGAAAGCATCTTTTCCATGGGATTAACACATTGTTAATGACAGCATCTAAGTTGTCACTGACAGTAATATTCATAACAGTTGCTGTTACTTTTGGTCCTGCAGGTGGTAAAAAAAGTTCCACCTACAGTATTTTGCTGATAATCCTTCTTTTACATGGAGATGACTCTCGAGAGCTGAGAGCCTTTTTGTGTTTGCTTTTTTTTTTTCTTCTCAGCTATGCTAATCTAGAATCCATATATAACAGTTTTATTTGAAAACTTCACCACTTATGTTTTAAAGTTTAAAATGTTCCTTATAATATGATAAACACTCTAGAGATCCAGGATGTTTAGATACCATTCCTGGAATGAACAGTCTCACAAGTTTAGACTCTATGAAATCCCCACCTGAAATTGGAAGCAGTCTCGGGCATGAGGTTTTTGTCATTTATTGTTCTTTGGAACAACAGACGTTTTGCTAGGCCAGAAAAGCAAAAATGATGCCTGGATATAGTGAGAGTATCCAGAAGGGTTTGCTTTCCCTAAGATCACAACAACAGCTGCTGGTTGCTGTTTGTCACATTTCCTTTATGAATACTTCAAATATACTTTCTGTCAAGCTAGTGATGTTTTGTATTGAATACTGCACTAAGAAAGACCAGCTTTGAAATGACCTGCTCCCTTCCAGTAACTTTCTCTCCCTGGTTGGGACTTTGTCATCAATCACTGTGAAATGTGGGTGCTGAAATTCATAATTTCCTTTTTTTTTTTTCTTTTCCCATTTTTAACTACCCAGAAGGACAACCTGAAAAATTCCCTATCAGACCAAGTCTGTCAGTTGGTTTGATACCCAAATTGAGAAACAAGAAATCCTGTTCAAAAGTCTTTAGGGCTCAACAGATTGAGGAAATATGTTATGGTGAGAAACTCAAGTCATGGATGGCAGGTACTGCAGAGCCTTGCAAAGGACAAAAAACTGAACACTTCTATCACTTATCCTGGAGCTCTCAACAGATAGGACTTCGCTACCACTGGGAAACAAGGAGCAATCACTGTCAGATGAACAGAAAGACTGATCAGTAGGGTGCTACTCTGTGGCAATCAAAGTAAAGGGACCAGTAACTTTTTTTTTTTAAAAAAAGCTCCTTTTAAATTCTTCCATGTATTTCTGGAAATGTCAAGCAACATGCAGCAGTGGGGCCTTCCTGAAAACACAATTACTCAGAATCTGACAAAATTTTATACTCTAAGTTAATTTTGGCATGGAAAATAAACTCTGAAAGAAACTTTCCTTCTCCATTTATTGGATCAGAAAAAAAGTATAGCTGCTGTAGAACTGTCTCGTCTTATGTGTATTAAGTATAGTGCCTGGAATGATACTGCAACAATAAATTCAATTTGCAGCAGTAATAGATATCTGTGCCAACAAATAGAAGGCAAAACAAAATAAACAACATAAGAGAAAAACTTCTTCAAATGATTTGTCTTAATATTAGAAAAGACTTACTTATTTCTCTAACAAAAAGGGTGAAATACCTACTCCAAGGTGTGCCCTGTCACACCACTGTGACACTTGGAACGAGTGACATTTTCTCTGGTATTCCTTTTTTCCATGGATGCCATAAAGTGCATCACATGAATATGAAGTGACATCTTTACTAACATGTGGTACTTACTTATCACCCACAATTCCCAAGTTGATTGTTGGATAGCCATGTTCTTGGATTGTAGCTAGGAGAGTTGAACGGTTACTGTCCCGAATCTTTCCTGGTAAGAGGTCATCTTCAGGATTCAGTAGCTATAAAACCAGAAACACTCTTAGTCAATCTCCTTGGAATACTGTGCCTTTACACAAGTGAGAATTTTCTTCTTCAGATTGGACAGGATATTTTTAGACACAGATTATAAAATGTATGTATAAAGTGATTTAGTGAATTTAAATTAAAAAGATATGTCAAGTGCTTGTTTAGTCCAATCATCCATGTTGTTTATTTTGTTCCTATTTGTTCATGTCTGCAAAACCTTCTTTCTTCTTATGAGTACCTGGCTTCTAATCTCAAGTATCAGCAATCAAAACAAAACAAGTTTCCAAGTTATTGCTTCTGTTTAAACAGTTCTAAAGGAACCTCATTGATGTTGCTAATTAGATTTAAAGGTATTAAATGAAAATTTGAAGTTAATTGTCTACCTTCCAATATGTTTTTTAAATACAACAATCTGCATTAACAGACAGAAGCTTAAAGCTTAGTTCTTATATCAATTACTGTTTTGGATGAAAAGCTTTCTCTCAAGATAATATCATGACAATTGCCTGACAATTGCCTTACATCTGTCGTGTATTTTGGAAGCTAAACTACAAAACATACATATGTAAACATATGTTTTATATATATTAGGAACTCTTTTGTAGGACACAGAAGGACAATACAATATTGAAGGAGGTAAATACTACTACTACTACTACTAAGAATGTATCTGTCAAAATTACAGCCATAACATCAGGTAGTAAGGTAAAAACAACCAAAGGTGGAACAAGGCTAAATTTTATGCTTTGGCTAGCAGCTCTGTTTCTGTGCAGACTTTCATAGACTGCTTCAGAAACTCACTGTGCAGGATCCTTTTTAACATGAAACAAAAGAGAATACTCACAATGTAAAGGACCCTTTAATGGCATATAAGAATCTACAATAATACAGAAGTTACTAATCAGTAAATCATCATCTCATCTCTAATCCTTGTAGCTGTGTGGATTTGTTCTTTAGTTAGCCATATGTTTCCTGCATGCCACACCCTGTCTATGCTATGAAACCTGGCAAGATTCTGTCCCAGCAAGGCTGGCCTCAGCCACCCACAGTACCTAGAAGTCACTTTCACTGGGGTTGTGGAATTTGTAAGGATGCGACCAGATGACAAAATTCAACACATTAGAAGTTTTAAAAATCTTTCAAAATTCACTATATTCCAGCTGTATGAGAACACAGCTATTGAGTTAATGTTTGTGTCTGTATTTCCAAAGTTTTTGCTCCTCTATTCTTTCTCTGCCCTGCTGCGGGAGGGATTGAGCAGGCACAGTTGCTGGTTTGGGTTAATACACAACATATGTAAAAGTAGTAAATTAAGTTAATCCTGAACCTGATTTTTCTGATGTAGTTAAGACAAATCTGTTAAAAAACTGGTCTAGAGTTCTACCTACAGGAGAGAGTCTGAATTTCAACATACACTTCTATTAGAAAAAATATTAAGGCACAATATTACAGCAAGGCATTTGGTAGTACTATTCAGTTTTCAAAGACAGGTTATCTGCCATTTGCACTACAATACAGAGGAGCACTGCTCAAAATAAACTACTCTCCAGTCAGGACTGGCAGTATGAATTAAATACCCTGACTACTCCACAGGTTTTCCCTTGCTGGCAGGAGGAGAGCAGCTGGCACACGGTTGGATACATTATCAAAATTTTGGCAAAGATAGTGTGTGAGACCTGTGAGAGAGCCCTTGAGGGAGAAAACACAAGCAGCTGATCATGGGTTGATCCCCCACAAAAGTATCTCATGTCAGCATGAACTGCAGCTCAAAAAGTGAGTTTGCTTGGGAATAGGGTGGAAGTCACTATCCAAAACACTGTCCCAAAGAAGACACAGTATTTCAGACCATATTCTAAACAAACTTTTTTTACCTCATTCCCTGTTGACATTACTGCAACCACTGGAAACTTGTTGACTTCTACTTCGGTTACTCCAACAGTTGCTAAGAGACCAATCTCAGATGGACCCATGTGGGTTCCTTTAGCCAGCACACATTCACCTCTTTTAATGTCATGTCCTATAGGTCTGAAAATCATAGCACAGAAAAAAAAAAACATGAAAGAGAAGCAGAATGAGATTCAAAGTATAAAGATACTTTACTGATTGGTCTTGCTCCAGGTGAGGAGTGTCCGTGGACGTTCATTAGTGAGACTGTCAAAATGTCTGTACTACTCATCAAAAAATGACCTTAAAAATCAATAACTCTTCTATTCCTTACAGAGATATACTGTTTATAAATACAGACCTGATATCTTGGCCTGGTCGAGCTTGCACCAGGATTCGAACCTCTAGTTCTTCAGTGCCCTACAAAGATAAGATCATCAAAGAGTCAGCTGAGCTATTCAAAGAAGATTAATGTTTTAAACTTTAGGCCCCAAAGTTAAAGTTAATAAATGTATTATTACAGACCATGATTCTGTTTACCTACTGTGAAAATTTAAACCCCTGAAAACCAGAAAATTACTAATTAAAAAAATTCTTACTTTATCCCAATATTTTCAAAATATGCTTTTATTGTACATTTATTTCTTTAAACCTGCTCTTCTTGCATAAGAGAAGAGGTGATTTTTGGCTTTGAGTGTTCAAAATGGCTGTGCTGGTGCCCAGGATTTATCCCCCTTATTGCCATCTGAGGCTGTAAAAGCTTGTGATAAAACTTTAGGGCAATGGTTAGTCCAAGAATGATTTTATTTTTACGACACTCTGGGATGGGTGTCCAGTCATGAAGATTTGAAATTTCCATATCTTTTTGATAACATTTAAAGATAGATAGGAAGATTTTAAGGGAATCAAGAGGAGAGACAATGATACATTTGAGTAATATAAAAGGTCCTATTTAGGACTCGTGAATTAGGGGAAACAAGAAAATAAAGGCTTTTGAGGAATTCAGTAATCCTAGGTTTGAAAAGCACCATGGAAAGTGTGACAGGGCTTGCAGACAGGTATGGCATTATGCTGAGAACATCTTTCCCTTGGTGTGTGTCAGGCAGCTTTCTTCTTGCTGTGTATTAATATATTTTGAACTGTCCTTTCAAGCCTATGACTTCTACTGTCATTTGGGGAATGTTTGCTATGAAATTTAAGTACCGCTACCACAACCAAAAGTCAAGGAGTGAGTTCGTTTTAAAAATAATCTCTTTTCATAAGAACATTTTTAAATACTAGAGATTTCATGTCAGTTATATTCCAGCCCTGAAGGAGTTCTTAACACTAAAAAGAAAAATATTCTTGGTGTAGCCACCCAGACATAAAAAGGGAGAAAAAAACCCCAAACATATTAATTAAACCATACTAATTATTATGAGCAGGATTAGCAGAGTGGCATATTTAAAGGCAAGCTGAAACTGAGGAATTCTACCTCACACCTCTAGGCAGAAAAAAGAAGTTGAAGGTGGCTGACCATTTGAGAAAAAAATTCAGAATTTAAGCACATGTTCTCACATGCAGAGGAGAATATGTACATAAGAAGTGGAAGACAAGACAGAGATATCCAAAGGAGCAGCAAATACCAGGTTATCATGTATGTTGCTCTGCAATGTGATAGTCCTCTCATGATGAGGTTGGCAATGGCCACAAAAAACTTGCTCACTAAGGCTAATGGAATGAGTAAGTAGTGAAGACAATGGTGTACTCTATAGGATGATATAATCTACACATACACATCTGTAACCTCAGAGCAGGACTGATTCAATAATTTCTCTGACAGGAAGAAGGGCAGCCTAGACACCTTGCTGAGTTCATGAGATGTAAAAACACATGCTATATTTATACTATATATATATATATATATACACACTATACATTTTAGTGATAAGGCATGAGAAAGGATCATGAGAGTATGTTTCAGTTTTTGCTGTCTTCATCAGCTCTGAACACTAGAATTCATCTGCTTATACCACGGCTGCAATCAAAAGATAGCGCAGAGCTGTGGTGAAATGGAACACCTTGTCAGAACAGCAGTAGAAGAGCAAAGACTGATTTGAGCAGAGAACCATATACATAGTTCATTCCAAAACTGAACTTGGAAGTTGTGTCAACAAGAGATGTATCTTCTTGCCTTAAAATCTCTCAGGGCAGCAAATGTAATGATGGTGTCCTGAAATCACAGCTGGGTAAGTGAAAGTAATGATTCATAAGGAATTCTCTGAACATAAAGGAAGTCCAAGATGGACTCTTTGCAATAAAGGTGTTTACAGAGAGCTCCTGTGTTTCGCAAAAAGCACAATTTTTCTGTGGCATTTTGCAGCATCTGTAAGGTAGTGCACTAAAATGATTTACAGGTAAGCTGGAAAATCTGTTCAAGTCAAACAGAGTTAAGTTTACATTCTGGAGGCATATGCACCTCATCCACTTCCTGAGGATTTTCCTCCATTTTCAGAGGTCTTAAATTTAGCATTTTTCTCATTTTAAAGAAGCACAAAGGTCTATTTTAAAAAATTGGTTGTGGTTTAAAAAAGTTTGGGAGGCACTTACTTCCCCTGTTTCATAAGAAAACCCCTTATTCTAAACAGATGCATTGAAAGGTATATGTAGAAGACATTCTCCCAAATCCACTAAATTCGCCTTTGTTGAAATGAGATGATTTCTGATAATACAGAATTATTTTCATAATATAGTTTAAAAGAACTGAAGTCATCCTGTGGATTTTGCAGCACTTGAAACAGTTCACTTTCCCACAGAAAATCATATTCAGCTTTAATTACATCAGCACTAATGCTGCACTATAATATTTCAATGTATTATTCTGAGATCAATATGTAATTTAAAAAACCTTTTCCCCTTCTTGCTTGGTGAGATTGCCACTACTCTGTATTTTAAAATGTGAATACAGTAGGCACTCAAATTGGACTGTAGTCGAGGATCTCCAGAAGGCATTTACCTTGCACTCAAATCATGCTCCCAAGTGTTTTGGTGCCAGCATTTTTTTCATGAAAAATCAGTCAGAACAGGTAGGTCTGTGATACTGTTATCACAGCCTGAAAAAGTGAGAATTGCCACTAGGAACTGATGCAAAAATCCTTAAGCTTTTGAGATTATCAAAGAGCTTTTCTGTAGAACAATCTTTCATATTTACAGGATTGTATCATGAGACATTTTCTGCTGCACACAAAAGAAAAATGAGGTTTTCAACTTGTGACTCACATCATCTGATTCCCTGATGAGCTCTGTATCTTCCACTTGCACCACTGCATCAGCACCGCATGGAATTGGAGCACCGGTTGTAACACGCATTACCTGACCAGGCATCACAGTCTGTGTTGGCTGAAAAATAAAAAACCAGAAACTAATCTACTTTTGAAAAGAAAACTTTCAAACCACTTGAACTTTATGCAAATAATCTGGAAGACTAGAATTCTCATTTGCATCATGACTCTTGATATACTGTGAGTGATATCAACAGGTATAATAAACTCCAAAGTATTTAAAGACCATTAGGTCTTTGCTTCACATCTGCCTTTATTTATGTGGTGACATATTAGGTGGCTTCAGTTTTGCCCCCTTAGATTTCTATCACAAGAATAACTTTCAGAAGAAGCAAGATACTGATACTCTGGTTGGCTCAGAAAAATAACTGGCTTGGAAATTTAGCAGTTATATGCCTCCTCAAAACTTAGCTGTGCAAAAATCTAGTACTTCTCTGTACATATATATGTTTTGTAGAGTACTCTAGTTCCCGGGGTTGAAACTTGTGTGCTTTAGTTTGGTTGGATTTTTGGTCTGTTTTGCTTTACCAGCACACTATATATGGAAAACCAACAGCTTATAAGCATGGTAATGTAACCAGTTGCTTCATTTTCAAGCAGATTTCTTCACACTGAGAGACAGCTCAATACTAGTTCACAGAGAATATTTATCCTTGTCAGGGTCAGTTTAGCAGAGCCTAAAATTAATAATGTTCTACAATTATATGAAGTCACAGAACATTAAAAAGTTTCAGCAGAAGCAATACAAAGAATACAAAATTATCAGAACAACATGATAAAACAAATGAATTTTTTTAATATTATTTCTCACCAGGCAGACTATTTTAACATACGCTTTTAAAAATCCAGAGTAAAACTGTAACTTGACAATAACTACTTAATAAATAACTAAAAGAAAATTTTCTAAAAAAGGCATTTAAAAGAAGCTGATATGATGACAGAGATTTCACTGCTGGCTCCCCTGGCACTGCAAGTAAGCCAGACTTCTTTAGGCTTCACTGTTATTAGTGAACATGTGCTACACACCGATCTACGCAGCTCAAAAGCTGTGTAGAAAAATCTCAAAGCAACATATTCTGTACGCGTCACATACATAATTCATGTGCAGACTGACTGTATATTCCATATGCAGAATTGGAATACGTCCAGGACTTGTCAAACTGTGATTAGCACATATTTGAGAGCAACCCACAGGCCTGCAGTCAGTACTGCCCAATCACTGTTACCTGTCCTGCCCAGCAGTCATTTACTCCATGACTTTTGACAGGAGGCTGTTGACACCTGCAAACTCTAGACCAGTGGCCAATGTTTCAGCTGCATAAAGCTGTTTGCCTTGCCCATTCTTCTACTCCATTTTAGCACTGTCATAACCTCTGAAAGTTATTACTTTGCAATGTGTGTATTTCAAAGACTACTTACTGGGACAGAAGCCCTAGGAAGAGGCTGGGAATGGTCTGTACCTGGCTTACCACAGTTTACAGTGACCTATGCATCCCAAAAAACAACTAAGCCTGGAGCTGATTGAATCTTGACCCTTTTCTACAGGCAATGTAAATCTAACATCCTTCGAGAAGAACATAAATAAAATACTAAAATAAATTTTAAAAAAATCACATTTGCCATATGTCACAGTTAGTGTGTTTTTAGGGCAAGAATCATGCTCTCCTAAAGTAGGTATCCAAACCAGATTACATAAAAATAATATTTCTTAAAAATAGTATTTATTTCCCACCACAGACTATGCAAGGAGCTGTGGATGGCTAGCAGATACTACCATTTATATTGGGGCTGCTTAAAAGGGAAAATAATGTTGTCTATTGTGTTGTTTTGATTTTTATGAAAAGAAATGTTGCAAAAGGCAAAGCTTATGCCTTGGATTATGGGAACTCTTCTGCATATTGTTGTAGATATAATCTAAAGATTTATTACAAACAGGTAATATTGTTTTGAACTAAGTATCGCTGACTTTGGTGACAATTTTCAGAGGAACAATGTACTACATAAAAAATGTCTCCCATTTAAAAAGCACCACAAAGAATACAAAATGTCTACATTGATTGCCACAAATCAGTGCCTATGGTGATAAAATATGCTGTAACTAACTGTGTCTTTGGAGTTTACTATTAGATGAGTTAATTTTTTGAGATGCAATTTAAACAAATTTATGATACAATAACAATTGCTGTTAGAATTGGTTATGATGCTCAAATATTTTATTTCCTTTTTGTCCTCTGGGAATTTGATCAGAACTTTATGAACAAAATTCAGCTATCAGATTTGTATGTGAATCTCCAGGGCTGTGTTCTTCTATGCTAGAGACTACGAAGATAGAGAAATGATTGCTTCTTAGAAATTAGTATACAACAATTTCACAGAAGCTCTTTTAAGGGCCTTTGAGGTCTCGCTTTTACCTGGAATAGGGCAATACTGGTTTCTGCCCTTTGCCTTCATCAGTGATAATCTACTCAATTTTAGTCACTGAATAAAACCCAGAAATAATCTACTGAGCACAGCCCCCATCTCAGGCATTTTCTCTTACACACAATTACACCTCTCCTGTGTGATTTACAATGAGCCATGTTCCTTTCTGTAGAAGGGCATAAGTCAGTGGAACCATGGAAAACGTCTGTTTTTCATCCTGTATTGTAGCTGGCTAGTCACAGTGCCTCTTACAAACACCTTTAGAAAGTCTTGCAGGAAATATTATGCCTCAGCTATGTAAGTCCATAGGAAGAAAACCATTCTTCCCCCTCTGTTCCAAAGGCCATGTGGATGGCTCGTCACTAGTAATCTCAGGTGTGCCCTAACCTTCCCAAAATGGGATAGTGTCCGAAAAGTTTTCCTCAATACAAAGTAAAAAATGGTGGTTAACATGAACAGGGTCACCTGGAAATGGAATTCAGAAAATAGTACACAATTTAAAAATTGATACAGAAATGTCCAACTTGGCTATACAGGCCTCCCCGCAGTTCTCAGACCCATTTTCTTCATTTCTACTTAGTACTTACATAACCTTTTTCCCTACAGGAGGAGCCAGACCTAAAACTATTTTGAACTCCCTGCTGTGAATCACTCTGTTAATTGGTCTGTAACATGAAAAGCAGAATGTTGCTGCTGACAGTGGCTGAAGGGTGAAATGAGACTGAGGAGCCTTCCAAGGCTATAAATAATTTCTTGCGAAGGAGATGAACCTGAAGATGTGTTGGTCCAAGAAAAAAACTTTGACCAATTACTCAGAGGTCAACAGCCTCGTTTTTCTAACTTGCCACTGGTATTTCCAGAAATACGCTCTCTCTGCATGCCTCCTCCTACCCAATTTTTGTTCCTTGCCAGAAAGGCTTCCTATTCCCAGTAATCTGGGAAGACAGACTGTCCCTATAGAGAGACATTTGTGAGCTCTTGAACTTTGTAGGAGGGAAGCAAGTTCCCATTTGCCCTTTTATCTTTTGTACAAACCTGCTGAACTGATTAGGACACTGAAACACTTTAGACCTCTAATGGGCACTCCTCCCCATTAGAGACAGCTTCAACAACACTGTTTTCAAGCACCACTGTGCTGTGATATTTAACTAGCAAGATGATAATATTGATGACAGGGGAATAATGACAGGAGTGATAATTCAGCAGGTTGCTCTGCTGGTTCTTGCTATTCTTTTTTTTTTTTTTTTAAAGTATTTAAAGTAGTTTTTATGTATTTTGTACTACAGATTCATTAATCCAAGTTCACAAGAATATCAGTATTGAGAAGGTGTCTATTATACCAAAGTATAATTCATGATGATGGATAGGACTTAATGCAAAAATAATTTTCACAGTTCTCTGTATCTGTCACGATTAGCCAAATTAAAAGTCTGTTACACTTTTAGAGGCAGTTCAGCTCCATTTAAAAAAAATGGAATAATCCTACAACTGGTAATACTTCTAAAACCTGACATAACTTTTGAAATATGTCAACTCTACATGGATTTTTTTTTGTTTAGAAGTGAAAATGGACACACTCTAAAATCCTCATTAAAACCAATCAATCCTCTGTTTTGCCTTCTACTTTTTCCCTTTCTCCATCATTTCACATACAACACACAGAATTATACACTGGACTTGAAATAGCTGGAGAAACATTTTAGATTAACTCATGTTTTCCTAAACAGAAGGTGGCAGGTATGATTAAATTGACAGAATAACAGTTGTTGAACATAACTGATTTTTTTCCTATTGTCCCAGTATTAATACAGAAATTTCAGGAAATGTACTCTTGATTTTGGGAGCAAATCACAAATTGTGTCTATATATGTATATTTGTAGAGCACAGCAGGTCACAAACAGGTCCTACCTCAACTCGCTCTTAAAATCAATCCACACATTTGCTAAGGTGCACAGACACCCTTCTCAAACCAGTCACAAGCAAGGCTGCTGCCACGCTTCCTCGAGATTGTTCTGATCATTATCTATCTCTAAAAGCTTCATGCTAAATTCTTGCACTTAATTTTGCAGGTTTCAGTGCGGAACATGCAAGCATCTTACGGAAACAGCTATTGGGCTGACATCCTTTAAAAATCTGTCAGCAATAAGAGGTTAAATCCACCTTTTCTTTGTTTATGAATTGTTCAGCCGCTAAAAGTCTTGTGTCCCCAAACACTGTACTAGGGCAGACCGTTACTCTATGCACTCCTATCAGACATGTCAGCACAATGCTCTGAAGTATTTTGGGATATCCTTGTTAGCTCCTTACATAACTGTACTACCTCACTTTCTGAAATCATGTCCCAAGGCACATAGCAGGAGGGTCGGTACAGCTGTGTCCTAGTTCACGCCACATCCAAGAATACTGAATTTTGGAACACTAGTAAGACTTGCACAAAGACAAAGCAAAATCTTACAGAAGAAAAATACATAAAAAAAGAAAGAAAAAAGACACTGTGCTTACCTGCTCACCAGCCTGGGATTCCCCTATGATGAATCGATCTCCTGGGCCATCAGCAGCTGTTAAGATGGATGATACAAAGGGTAAAAGAGGAACCAAAACAAACGATGGCATTATAAGTAAAGAATAGGAGAAATAAAGGTGATTTAAGATTTGGTTCTTCAGCGTCAACATGACTAAGGTTATAGAAGTTCTGCAAACATTTTACATTTTTGAGTCCTTTTGAGTTGTGTTTATTATTTTGAAAATTACAGGTTCTAGAGGACAGAGTATTTTTAACTGAAAATTTCTGGGCAGTATGGGGTCAAGTAAATGAAGATTAGGAGGAATTACATTAATAACAAAGATTTAAGAGTGTTCATGAGATCATTTTTATAAAAATTTCCACTGTGAGCAAATCTTACTTTAAGTGAAAGCAACACAGGGGAATCACATGTTTTGTAAGTGTATTATGCACCTCTTTTTCTAGACAACAATGGAATATTGACATTTCTAGATTCTATTTATATCTTTGGACGAAAACTGGAAATGGAAAAGTGCAGTGACTACAGACTGCATAGATGACCACACAGTTGTGAAGGGCAATAGGGCTAAGATAATGCAATGTGGACTGACACATTAGAACTTTGAGTCCTGTTCCTTTCTGTAACTTCAAATTAGCACTGATCTAGCTACCTTACACTTCTCATTGAAGCAATACTGAAAATTAGGAGTCAGAGATGACTGATTTAACAAGTCTCCAGGATCTCCAAATTAGCAAATCTGTACTTTTACAGGGGGGAAAAAAGGCACAATTACTTATGAAATTTAAACTCCTGACTTCCTCAAAGGTCTTTCAGCAAGTTGCATTCATGGCATTATAGGCTTTACCATGATGTAAAGCATGTCTGAAGCACAAGCAACTCTGGCTTTCCAAGCACAGCTGTCACGCTGCCAAGAGTGGTCAGAAAACACGGGTTCGTATGATCGCATTTAAATATGCATTATTATTAATTTTAAATCTGTAGGTGCCAAAAGTTGATTTAGCAGAGATGAAGTCTAATCAGTGACAACCTTTATCTTTATACCTTCTGTTTTACTTCAAGAGCCCTGAATATACACCTAGATAACCTTATACTGAGAAGAAGTGCTTTCAGGAGGGATGCTCATTCAGTCTGCATAATGATTTATCACATTTGTACTCAGGCACTGGCTGCAGCTTTGCAGATAATTAGCTACGATAATTATCTGTGGTACTTAGTCATTTTTGAAGACTAATAATTAACATAACTTTAAAAGCCTATCAAACATACTAATCCATGAGCTTTAGAACAAAATCTTAAATAAGAAAGTAGAAAAGGACTTTTCAACTAGTTGTTCTTGAATAATGCATGTAACACCACTGAAAACAGTTGTCAGGCCTTCACTGAAAAAAATGCACTTGGATGATCCAGCAAAAGAAGAGAAAGAAATCCCTAAGAGTGAAATTATTTCAAACCTGATAAAATACTACTGAATTAGATTTTATTTCTCTACTAGTAATAATATGGAGACAAAGTTTGTAGATGATGTACAGCTGACATGACTTGAAAAAAGTATAAGGTTTTGCGCAGACAGGTTTATGCCACTGAAAGCTAATCCTTAATTTTTTTGTAAGAAATATCCAATAGCCAATATTGTAGTCAATATTGTCTCTGCCTACAAGTGTTTTTTTTTTTCATATCCTAAGATAACAGGTCCACGAGAACAAAAAGAATAGAAAACAAACAGAATAGAATAGAACTGCCTGATCAATTCAGGACCGACTAAAAGATAAAGCAAATCATTAAGGGCATTGTTAAAATGCCTTTGAAACACAGACAGGCTTGGGGCATCAATTCACCCTCTAGGAAGTCTTTTCCAGTGATTGATCACCCTCTTGGTAAAGAAATGTTTCTCCAGTGTGCTGTCTAAAGCCCCCCTGGCATAGCTTTGAATCATTCCCACAAATCCTGTCACTGGACACCAGTGAGAAGAGATCAACATCTCCCTTTCCCCCTCCCTTCTTCAGGAAGCTGTAGACAGCTGTGAGGTCACCTCTGAGCCTCCTTTTCCTCAAACTAGACAAACCCAAAGTCCTCAGCTGCTCCTCATAGGACATTCCTTCCAGTCTTTTCACTCAGCTCTGGATGCACTCAAGTATTTTAGTGTTACTCTGTTTGAATCCACTGCAAAAATTAGGGTCTTTTGTGTGCTGTTTCTGACAGAAGTTGTTGAAGACAGTGTTCATGATCATTCTGTTCATTCTGCATGTTTACTGAGATTGTACTTGTGCTTTCCCTTACCCTGCAGCAATCAGGTTGCAAGACAGCATTTGCTTGATCCCAAGGCCCTTGTCACTCAGCATTCTACTCAGAGCTCATCCTTGTAGCTTTTTTCAGTCACATAACCTGTATTTCTCTGGCTACATCTGCACCCCCTTGCTGCTATTACCAGTCATTTTGATCTGCCTGTCTCTCACACATAGACCACAGACAGCTGCAAACTCATCTTGTAGTCCTGAAATTTTATTTTTATATCAAATCTAAGGGGAAGCTATTGGAATACATCCACTGCCTGGGTTTGCAGACTATTTCACGGACAGTTGTTTTCCATTGTTTCAGCTGCCAGTAACAAAAAGGATATTTTAATGTCCCCAGAAAGAAGTTGGGCATTGTGTACAAATTTCAACATGATGTTACAATGATTTGATTGCTACCACAGTTAAATCATCACTAGTATAATGTTCAATCCTGTATATTTTAAAATTTCTTCATAGATATCTGAGGTGAACATCATTAGGGTTACTTTACAAAGAAAAAAACTGATGCACAGAGAAGCAACTGGCTCAAAATGATGTAGCATTTCATGGCAAAGCAGAGTGTGAATTCAGTCTCCTGGGAAACCATATTCACTGCTTGCAATGAGTGAAGTCACACAACTAATTTTCACAGAATACTTCACAGAATATTCTGAGTTGGAAGGGACCCACATGGATCATTGAGTTCAGCTTTAAAGTAAGTGACCCATACAGAGGTTGAACCCACAACCTTGGTGTTACTAGCACCATGTTCTAACCAACTGAGCTAATCTCAGGGTCATATACGGCAGCTGCAATATTTTTAAAGTTCTTTTAAAAGTTCTTCTTTTGAGGTGTCTCCATAAAAGGACATTCTTGTAAGTTTTTTTGAAAATTCTCTAATGCAGTCAATGAAATATTCACAATAGGAAGTTGGATCTGTAACAGTTCAAGAAAGTAATAGATATGTAAGAAAATCCCCATTAAATCAACAATAAAGAATACAAAAAGAATCTGTAATCTAGAAACAGATGTTCCATTATTCTCCTGAATTCTTAATGAAATGCAAGAAATGCACTGGCAACAGAGGTGCACGTCTACGAGCACACACGGATGTACATTTACTTGTGGACTTGTATCCACTTAAAAGATCTGAACTCAGCTTTATGGCCCTCCTTCAAGACAGTTGCAATCTACGTAACTGTGACTTCAGCAATGATCTGAATCAAATCTAAAGGCAAATAACCATTGCTGCATCCAAAACAGGTGAACTAACATGTTATGAAGTGGTTTTCCAGACACTGTCTACAAAGTGAGTATTTACCTCTGACAGCGTAGCCATCTTTTACTGATGCTGGAAATGGTGGTAGATTATCTTTTGCATATACATCTTGAGCAAGGACTCGGCCCATTCCATCTAGAAAAGAGAAAAGACCATGCTCCATGTCATTAGAGCTAGTGAAAGGGGAAAAAAAGTTAACAGCCATGTGCTCTGATAGGTGAAATGTGTATGTATGGAACACAGATCTCTCAGGCTTTTGATTTTTGCCTCTACATAAAAGAAAAAAAACTGGAGTCTGAAAGTACTGATAAAGGATTTGTTCATTAAGTCTGTGCTCCTGGTTATGGTTAAATTGCTGACAGTAGATTTGAATACCAAGTATCCCAAACCAAAGGTTTGGATAAAAGGATACAGGATCAGACAGAAAAATAAGTATTTGCTTCTTTAAGACAAGTTTTTCTCCTGAGATCTCTTAAAATTATGTATTTTCCTTTATTTGAATTTTTATAAAATTTCTTTTTTAAAAGCTTTTAAAATGACATTGCAGAAGTGAATCTTGTGTGCAAAAGGTGAGAGGTGATAGATTGAGGACTCAACAGCAACAGTGGACAAGTTTTCATAAATTGACAAAAAAGTTCTGCAATAGATTAGCTTTGCCTAATTCCTGAGAGCATTTCTGCTTAATGGAGGGTGAGTGAACATAAGTGTCAGGATTATTTATGTAAATTTACACTCTTATAGTTCTAAATATTTTAATAGCTGTTTGAAACATACTCTTTCCCTTCACTTAGTGACTGTGACTGATGAGTTGTAATTTGGCTCAGCTTCCCTGTAGAGACCGATATGAATTACTCCACCCTCAGTCAAGTGGCTAGTACTTTTATGGCACCAGCAAGAGCCTTTTTTCAGTGTGATGTGGAACAGAATGGAAAATATATAACTTACCCCTTCATACAATGTGAGCATAAAACCCCATATTCATTACATGTGTGATTAGTTGGATTGGAAAGGGGTACATGGGTCAGAACTACTGAGATGGGCTTGATGTACAAGGGATGCTCAGCTTATAACAGAGGCCACTGCTCCTAGGGTGCACAGGAAGGCAATATCCAGCTGCAAGTATGAAGGACTGAGGGGAAGCATGAATATTTCTAGAATATTTCTACCAGGAGAATTTGCATGGATATGTGCTTTAGAGATTATGGTCTTTGAAACAAGCCAAAAAAGAGACATGCATAAAGTATGTTTCTTATTTTACAGACAGGGGAATCAGTGGGGTTCCGGATTCACTGAGAAGGCAGAAGGCTTAACACTGCACACTAAATGGACAGGTTTTGTTAAAAAGTGCACCTACTCGATTTGGAAGTGTTCAGCTCCAGTAAAGTGGTATTATAATGAAGATTTTACTTATTAATACAAAGTGATTTAGCTAGCAATTAATTATCATAACTATAACATCACTGTGTTCAGATCCATATGTATTAACTTTCAGCCTGAATTTAATATTCATGGTGCATTTCTGAAATTACTATTGCCATGAAAATGCTGATAAAACCTGTTAAAGCAACTAGAAAAGCACCTTTATGATGGACACTAGTTCACTTGTGCATTACTGCATATCACTGCCAGTGATACACAATATGCAAGTTATTAAAAGCTCACAGAAGCTTGTACACTTACACCAAATAAAAGAATGCAGAAACAGACATTTAAATTAAAGCACAGAAAAGGCAGCTATCAAAGGCCTAGTAAAAACATCCTTTGTTCCAAGATGCACGAACTCTCATACAAAAGTGATGCTTCTAATTTTAGCAGGCATGTTGTGTCTTCCTTTTGCTTCTTGTCTGCATGCAAAATCACACCAATTAGAGCAAAGTTTAACAGTATGTTCTTGGCAGAATGCCAAGAAAGGAATAAATGGCCAGCCAGTAATGGGAATGAATTTCATTACAGGGAGAAAAATGTTAGAATTACTTGGTGAAGCAGCCTTAGGCATTTAAAATGAAGCAAGTCAGCAACTAAAGGACAATCTGAAGTACCTCTGTACCCTCTTTTACTTAAGCAATTATTCTAAAAATACAGCTTGACCTTATTTTGATTAATTGTAATTCAAAAAGATGTTCTGAATTATTTTAATGTCATCAAACTACCCCTTGTGATGCCAATAGCTTTTAACACAAAATGGAGAATTACATTAAACTCACTTTTCAAATGTAGTTATTTGCTAAAGCTTAGGTGATGGAACTGGTACAGTTCTGTGAAGAACTTTGGTTTCTCAGGGTATTGATACTTGGGCACAGCAGTAAGACAGATCTTGTACTAAAGGTGATGGACTTTGTAAATATTGCCCTGGTACCACTTCACTGTGATATTAAAAGTCAGTGCTATCAAAAAAATCAGCTAGACTCTTAGCCTTGACCTGCTCTATTCTCAGGCTCAAGCCTATGCTTAAGCTCAAAAAGTGTAGACTGCTTCTGCATTGGACTTTTATTAGCAATTAAACTTTGGCATCTTCTTAGTTTCATCATAATCATGTTGTCTAAAAGCTTATATGTATACAGAGCTATGCTCGGGTAACTGAATTTAGTTGGAATAACAGGCTAATTGGGGGCTTCATACCAGATAGCAATGATGGCAGGTGGGAAATACGCTTTGGATGCCTTTGGTTTACGGCAGTTCTGTAAAATGTTTTAGGACTGTCCATTTTTTATTTTAATATGAAAGAGGTTAAATGATCTATTGAGTCACTGAGCAACACATTTACCAGTGTGAAAGTCATGTTTAAAAGATAACTTTACTTATCCTCCCCCTCATGTTAGGAGAGAATAGACAGATTTGAAAGACTGCAGCATACTTTGATTTAAGATTAAAATCAGGACTGTACTCGCTATTTGTACAGAATAACATTTGGCAGCTTTATTTATAAGGATGAATGCTATGCAATATGTTTAGTAATGTAACTGAATCAGGTTAAATTAATTGGGCAATTTGCAATCCTAGAACTTTACACATTTCACTTTCCTTACAGAGAGATTGTGCACCTGAAAGATAGTTTTGAGGAGCTCAGTGTTAATTCAAGACACAAAACCACAAAGAAAACAAACATAGCACAACAGTGCTTTTCTGAGTACAGTTTCAGACCTCCAGGACTACATTTTTATTATTTTCCCAAAATAGAGGTATGTGAACTGAAAAATAAATGAATCCATAACTAAATGAAAAACTCAATCTTAATTCATTGCATTCTTCAAAATTAACACCTTTTATCAAACATGCATGTGTGTGCACACATGCACACACACACACAAATACATATATATATGCCTAGACAAAACAATCCTATATACTTGTCTGGATAACATTATGGTGATCACTTAGGAAATTCTGAAAATGAGTTTTCATCTTGAGATTTTTATCCGTAGATTAAGAGAATTGAATTTACAGTATCACAGACACAGATGTGTCCTTTAGGATGTCTCCTATAGGCTAAATCCTGAAATTTCATATGATACACTTGAAAATCTTACAGTGCTAAAATAAGTGTATACTTCTTGAAAAAGAAATTGTGAGATACAATTTTGCACGACACTGCAAAAATATGAAGGAATATGTCTTTGTTAATATCTTCATTATTGATACACTTATGTGAACATTAAATCAAGACTATATTTCTGAAGCTAATAGGTGTGATAATACACACAGGCTGCTAAATCAGGATGTCAATACAAAGACATCTTGAAAGTTTATGGCAGCACAAAGATTTGGTGAAGAGTATGAAAACTTTGAACTTTCAAGCCAGAAGACAGAACATTCTATTCAGAAATCATCTGGACTTCTCTGCTATCTGTAGTCCATCGATGTCCTAAAGCTTTTGCTTCTTGAGGCTCATAGTTTCACTATCTTTGTGCTCACCACCTTACCTTTGAACAATCTTGAAGAATCCCTAGAAGAGGTTTCCTCACCCTTACCTACTTTAGGTTTATTTCTCAGCATGCCTCCTGTCATCGTTTTGCATCAAGAACATTCTCCCAGATAATGGCTAAGCTTGCTGTAAGGGATAGCAGAAGCAAGGGAGGCACCTAACAGGCATTATGAACACACATATTTTATGAGGAAGGATCATTTAGCTAATAAACTTGAGAGGTGCCCTGCTAATTCCTTTTAAGGCCAGAAAATGGCTTCACCTATCCCTACTTACTTATGAGTATAGACACAGTCACAAAATCTGGTATTTTGCCTGCTGTTTAGTGTCTTTGTATAAAGACTGTATAAATCAAAACCAGTTACCCTTTAATTACAAAGTTTTGATAAATCAAACAACAAAAGAAAGTAAGAAAATGATCAAATGATTTAGAATAGAAAATGATTAGAAATGATTAGAATAGAAAAGGAATTGCTGTGTTTATGAGAAGGGGAAAATTCTAGAATGTCTAGTAGGCTAAGTAGATACTGGAAAAACACACTGAGACAAACTGCTAAAGATATAGACATGGGGAAAAGTGACCTGGAATCAATAATCACTTTCCTTTGATCATTAAGCTCAGATTGGAAAGGGTGTTAGTGAGAATCTCCCACAGTAAAAGAACAAAGTGAGCCAATCACCGTACAAATTGGAGCTACTTGGCATGTACAAAAGTCTACTGTTAACCACTGAGGCAAATTATGGTTGAGTATAGTATGTTTGCTGCAAATAACACAAACCAGAAGAAAATTCATTTACACATTTTATTAAGAGTCCCATTACAGACTCCTTCAGGGAGCAGCACTGAGTTCAGCTGACATTCTCCTTACTTTGAAAGGAGATTTCCCATACTATTGGCATTTTCTAAAGCAGTTTCTCCTGGGGAAAGTACTGTTTCAGATACCTCACAATATTAGTAAAAGAGAAAGTAAGTTGTCAAATATGGAAATAACCACCCTAATCCTCACAAAATATCCAACTTAAAATACCTCTGTAATTGATGATTTCTGTTCCAAGCACTGGGGTCATCTCCAGAACTGTGATGAAGGCCTTGTCCATAGATGTCAATGGGAATGGAGACATGCGGTGTCTTCTTGCTACCTTGGTAATGTCAACAGCACTGTGACCTGCAATGAGAAAGAACCAAGTTTACATAAGCTACAATGTGCAGATTCACATAGTGATGTTAATTTAAACCACTTTACTGAAACTAATCTGGCACTTCGGAGTAAATTAAATTAGTTAATTATCATCATTGAGCATTCATGTCAGACACTGGGAAAGCACTGTATTCAATTAGAATCAAGAGAGATTTAAAACAAACTGCAGTTTACAGTTGAAAAAGTTCACAGAAGAGTATATCCTTATTTATAAGGAAAAACATACCAGAAGTGTTGATGTGCACAAAAGGATCGGTTAATCCAAAACAGAAACCCTTCAAGATGATTCAGTATTTTACATTGAAGATGACAATCTGAGGCTAATTCAGTTCCATGAACTATGAACTCAGGACAATTCACTCCATTCTGTTCTCCACAAATACATCTCAATATGCTCTGTGCCGTGCACAGATAAAACATAAAAATGGACATTGTGCCAGTCTGCAATCCAAGAGTGAGATGGGAAAAAGGTTTGAAAGGAGAACAGAGACAGCACAATGAAATCACTGGGCAGTCAGGACAGCAGACAGTGTTTCCAGCTAGCGGGCATCCTACCTATTGTCAAGATTTTGTAGTCACCATAGCAAAGTGTTGTTCAAATGTATAATTTGAGTGAAGGCAGCAGGACAGCTTAATGGAAGCTTACTTTTCCCAATTATGAGGGACAGGCAGGGAGAAAATATCACAGACGTTGTTTGAAAATGAAGCCAGCAGCATGTTTGATTTCATGATACTTACTGAGAGAGTAAACAAGGAGACAAGCTTTGAAGGATTTTAGAAGTGAAGATAAGCAACTGAAAAGAGAACTATTGCACGACTACATAAACTAGAGTAACAGATACAAACCAAAAGATTAAGACAATTACAGTTGCAGAATATCTTGAAAGGATTTACCTAGAACAAGAAAGTATTTATGAGAGCCAAAGTGGATGATGTTCTATATGTGATATGTAATGACATTCCTAAGGCAACATAAATTATAAGAAAGCATTAACAAATAATAGGAACTAATTGTTAATGACATGATTTTGCTTTGCAGTAGCTACCTAAATATCCCATTTGCTGCTGCACATGCCTTCAAATTCCAGAAAAAAAATAGATTATTGCTTTAAGTGTAGTCTTCTAATAAAAAATAACTAAAAAATAGTAAAACAATCACACAATATAAGCTCTTCCTTCAGAAGAGAAGGTTTCCTAATTAATCTGTACATCTGATACTTCCTTCAGCACTAACACATGCTTGCCTTTTTATGTGGGAAATTGTTCATTGACTATTTTTTGCTGTTAACACAGTAACTATCTTTCAGAGGAAGAAGTAGAGACAAGTAAAACCGCCCACCTAATTTTCCTAAGAAAGATTCTGGAAGAAACTTTTTGAACAATCTCTTTGTATGTATTGAGAATATAACACAATGACAAAACCAGGCACTGTGAATTTGTCAATTACAAATAATTTTTAATTGACTAAATTCCTTTCCTTAAGATTGCAGTTGGCATTCTGTGGAAGACAGAAACAGCCAATGAGGTATATTCTAATTATATGACGATTTTGCACACTCTTACACCTCACTTTCTCATTAGCAAACTAGGGAGAAGTGATCCAAATTTAACTATTGTAAGATAAAAGCGTAACTAATGAAAAAAACTGCACTCCTCGTTCTAACAACAGGAATCTCTCTAGCAAGCTTGCATTTCCAATTATTATGCCTGTATTTTGTTAACAACCTCATCAAAAAGGAAAAGGATAAAGTCAAACTTCCCATACCCTTCCTGTGTATATAAAAAGATACCCTGCTTAGCAGCATTGTAAATCCTGCAGGTCCAGCAGATTCCACACATTTTCCTCACGTTTTCTTATAAGCTGGGAAAAATGAAGAAAGATGGTAGGAAAAAATATGTCACAGGAATTAAAGCTGAGGGAATTGTGTGGCAGTGAACAACCTTGATGTTGCAGCCATTAGATGCTTTTGTGTTTTAGTGCGACCTTAAATTCACTGTAAGCTATTTCAAAGACTAACATTTTACTTCTTTAACCCTTAAAAAGAGAATGAATTCAGAGGCTTTGAATGCTCTGAATGGTGCCCAGAGCATTACCTTCAGATTCGCAAGTCTGTCCCTAATACATTTGCTTAAGCCAAAGTTTCTGTTAAAATCTGAGAAATCTCTGAAAAATCTGCTTTCCTCAACACAAATAAAATTTCCTAATCTCTAACAGCTTTGCTCTAACACCAAAAGTAAACCCCATTATTACTGCAAGAGAGGCCAAGAAAATAAATCATCTCTAGGTTTAACACTAGCATGAATAACCTTAATGAAGAAAGGAAGAAAGATCCAAGTGTAACTACTAACCCTTCTCTCACCCTGTTTCCTCCAACAAACAAATACTAACTCTTCTATTAGAGGTATCACACATTTAAACAGACCCAAGAGACAAACAATGATTTTTTAAGTTCTAAAATTACTAAATGGTACTTTTTAATTACAAGTAAGTGACATTAAACAACCCCTCACACTTTCCCAAGTTATCTTTCACTAATGTGAAAATAAATGTCAGATGGCTCTAAAAATAACTACTTACATTAAGCTGCATGCTGTATGGCAAAATAATCCTCTAGCTTAGAAGCAACTAAGTCAATTGGTTGCATAAGGCAGAAAATTCCTGACAGCCTTCTCTTTTATCACCAAAACAACTTCCTATTCCTGTCATTACACATATATGTATACACCCCCACCACACACACATATATGGTGGATCAAATTTTACACTAGAAAAATTCCCATAAAACAAAGGAAAAGAATTGTGCAAATGAAAGAACACATCATTTGGACAAATCTGAATTCTTAATATTTGCATTTTTTGGTTTGGTTTTATGTAATCCAAAATTCAGATTAATGTTCATGAAAGTAAAAATCATGTATAGTCAATTTGAGAATTTCCATTTTCATTGTCTTTGAGTATTAATTCTTGTCCATAAAACCTGGACACATATGATCATTTACAACAATACATTACCACAAACAACACAGACCTCCATGTCATTAGAAAAACAACTTGGAAGAATAAATTAAAAGATGACTCTCCATTAACACATGAACAGTAGGAGCTATTTACACTTTTATCTTCGGACTGAATTTCACTGCCTTAAGTTATTAAATTCCATCTGCAAACCCACTTACGTCCCAACCATACACCTCTGATCTGACTATCACTTGCTATCTCCTGAGCAGTCTTAGTTTCTCACTAGAGCTATGAAGTTGCACTACTTACTTGCTCTGAGGATGTTCTCCTTGCTGCTGCACCTAGACTGGACCTGCAGAGAGAGCACAGACTCTATGAGCTACAGAAGTTAACAAGAATGCAAAATACAGAGATAAAATGGGCAAGCTCCTGGGATCTAAGACAGAGGCTGTACATATTTTCAGCAACATTCTTACATATTTTGCATGAGATAGGAATATTTATGCACAAGAGTAGTAGCTGATGGTCAGGATCTGATACAAGCAATTTGATTCCACACCCTTCCCATAAGAAACAACATGGCCTAAGGATAGTAATAGGGAAAAAAAATCAAAGAACAGTGTTTAAAGTCACGTATTAAGCTTAAGTTTTCAACAAAAAAAATCCACATTTTCTTATACAGTTGTAATTACAGTAGCTCTGAATCTAAGTCCTATGATTAGGCAGAACACTAACATAACTAACATATATTATCATGACTTGATTTAAAACTCTATTGTTGATATATTCAGCTATTATGGAATGAGTTTAAAGTATTCAATATTCAATTTCAATTGTGTTGGTTCTGAAAATGTTTAATAAGAATTCTTCACGATTGGATAAGCAATTCACAATTGTATAAAGAGCTCCTGGCTCGAGCCAGATAAATTTATTCAGCTGTTCCTGTTTGGTTAAAAAAATGGAATGTTCAGTATAAATTTTACAGTGCAATTCTACTTTAAAAGGAACTGTGTGAGAATGGCAAATGGTCTCTCAATAAATTCCTTGATGCTTAGCTGCCACTGTGCTATTCCAGGTAGTCTGATTTCAGGGAAATTCGACAATTCATACCGGTCTAATATTCTAGTAAAACTGGACATTTAAAGTTCCATCTGTTTACCATGAAGATTTAAAAAACAATTGGTTTTTTGAAGAGTATCAGCACTGCAAACACAACACAGTTTAAATGTTATCTATACTGAGGCATCAGCTCTTGTTAATTCTTCTCAGGTTTGGAAAGATAGCACAAAGTGTAATAACGCTGAAGCTGCAAATTTTTGGATGAACTACTGGCATGCCAGCTGACTGAACTGGCAGCACTTGAATAATAAACATTTTGTGTGGACAAAACCCCAACTAAAGTAAACCACAAGAAAACAAACTGAGTAAGAATGGAGTCCTTCCCTTTTTTACTTTACTGACAAATTTCAGTGAGAGTATTAACGAAGTAAAAGCGTGTACATGTGGTGAAAGAAGTGGAATAGCACAGATGATGCCGAGGGTGTAATTTCCCAGCAGAACGTTTGTCTCTGCTGAAAGAGCAAAGAAGTGAAAGAAGTGAATCCAGATTATCTTTCAGACCTCATTTGGAATTTGCAGTTACAGAAAAACTGCCTAGAAGGTGAATATGTATGATCTAACAACTGATGAAGAACGGTACATGCTTGACCCCCCAAAAACTGTCTTCAGAAAGGAATAACCATTAAAGGCTGAAACCAACTGTGCCCCAGCCTCTAAACCTCTTTCTTCTGTTCCACAGCAGCTTGCCCCAAATGTATATTCACATAAAAAAATTGGATTCTACAGCGCAACACAGTCTACTTATTGTAATGGAAAAACTTATGGAAAGTAATGTTGCAACTTAGAGTGGGTTATGGTGTCCTTCCCTGAAAAAAACTCTTGTTTAACAAAAACAAACAGAAAAAACCCAAGCCCTCCCCCCTTCCCACCAAAAATACTATACAAGAAAACTGCAAACAAAATATTAATGATGCCCAAATTTGGCCCAGAGTTGTTTGATCAGATTTCAAAGGTATAATATCAACTCTCTCAGAAAGAAGTAAATATTTACCTATAATTTACCAAAGGACAATTCTGGACCAAAAAGATGGTATAATGGTAGGAAAGAAAGCACAAAAAAAAGAGAAGCACAGATTAAGAGAGAGAGGGAGAGAGAGAAATAGAGAAGCAGGATGGATGTGGCAAGGCAGAAGATGGTGTGTGCAAAAGACATGGGTCTATGTGTGTAAGACTACTGTTTAAAATGGAAGAGGCTCTCTTATTTCTCACTGAAAAACATATGAAAAGAGAAAATGAGGAAGGGGCCTGCTGCAAAATAACCAAGCGATTCAGCAAACTGTGGAATGAAACTCAGTGCGATAACACAGTCCTAAAGAAAAAGGCAAAAAACCAAAAAATACAAAACACAAACATTTGAAACAATCTACTAAAACAAACTAAGTAAAATATGTGATCCAAAGGACACAGATAAAAAGCTACTAGAGAGGAGGAAAAATGTTAGCAGACAAAGACAGTGCTAAAGAAGTAAAATGGAAGTCAAGAGAGAGTCTTCAACAAAGTGGAGGAACAGAAGGAGCCCAAACCCATAGCGCAAAGCAATGTTTGCGAATGGAAAACAGCTCCTTTGAGCAGTAATAGTTACTCTCGAGTTGTAGCCTCTATTCCTCCTCAGTTCATCTTTAAGCCCTTCCAACCTATAGTGGAGCTAGTGTATGGACAAAAACAAGAGATTTATAATGAACAGAGCAGCTGAGATTTGCAGATCAAATCTTCTAATATAAAAAACGTGTCGACAAAGTTTTGCTCTTACAATGTCCAAATGACAATGGCAACAAAAGACAGCTGGCTTCACATACAGCCTCTTACAGGTCATTTTTTTAATTCTGTGCACACAGAGGACTTTATATTTACTTTTTGATTTCTTACACCCAGCCTACAGTTTCCACATTATCACTCACCTGATGGGTAACATATGCAGTATGAGAAATAATTTGCTTCCCACAAATTTTAAAAGCAGCTGTGGAAGAGGAATCCATGATAATAAAATAAAAGGCTTGATCAGCTAGACTTGATCGTTTCCCAACCTATACTCACAGCTGCAGAATACAAACCATGTTTTAACATAACTGACATCAAAATTAGTCATTACATAATACTTCTGTTTAATATGAGTTGCACATTCTTATCCTAAACGTTATTTTTAATCAAAACTCCAGTAAAATGATTTTGAATAAAACCCACCAGTTTCCTAACACATACAGTTTTAGCAGCAATGGAGCTTTGTATAAATGGGGTTGTGTGCTTTAATTGCCTTTTATCATATTTATTATTTGTATGTTTTACTACTTTGCTATTTGTGACATTTACAAAAAATCTGCATTCTTTTCACAGCTACTGTTAAGTGAAGAATCCATATTACATTACATATAGTATAACGACTAACTGAGGAGAGTTATTACTAGTAGTATTTACTATAATTCTTCTCATTCACAGGCAGTTACAGAAATAACAACCTATGTCTGTCTTTCCTTTCACAGGGAAAGTATAGATTTATTGTTTGTCCACTCTACAGCCTCTTTGATCACAATCTGTCTTGGCAAAAGATATACTGGGCTACCAGCCAGTACTATTTTCCAGCATAGTTCAGACAGAACGTAATCAAACCCAAAGCATTCAGTTCACATTACTCTGTTTTTTAAGCAAACTGGATTTTTATGTTCTTGAAGATAAAACTTCATCATGCGGAATGCAGAGTAAGCTTTCACCCATAGGCTGAAGCTATAAACAGAATGTGAAATAAAGTACTCAAAAATAAATTAAGGGAATGGTAAAACAAAGAGTTCTGCTGACAGCTTGTATCTATCTGTCACGATTGATCTGAAAAATGAAGTCAATGACTAGACTAAATTGGATTAATTTAAAATTACGTGATATGTTTTGCTGCAAATAAAAATCTGTCCACAAAAAATTTATTTACAGGTAAAATAGAAAAAGACACAAAGAAAATTTCATGCTACAAGTGAAAAATTATTGTGAAAAAAAAATGAAAAAAGAGAACTGAGAAACCCTTTAACACTTTACCATGACTGTTAGGAATTGTTAGAGAAATTACTTACCTTTTTAAAGTCATAACAAGATTAGCACAGAGTATTAAGTCAGCTCTTCATTATGGGAGGTACAATTAAAAGCCATTGGTTATAATAAAACAAATTGCTACACAAAGATGAAGATTTTCCAGCCCAATATGAAAAGCTAACTCTTACGGGAGTACATTTCAACTCAGTATTACAACATGAAGAACATTTCAGAACAATGACATCAAAACATGATTTATCACCAACAGAAAGAGCCTGTTTCTCAAGAACACACAGCCTGTAGGAGGCTGACCCATAACCTTTAGCATTTATGGGAAAGCACATTGCTCCACTTTGAGGAAAGCATGCAGAATGTGGAACCACCAGCAGAAACCCAAATGTACACAGAGGACTAAGGTACAGCAAAGGGAATGAATTCGCCAAGCTGTAATGAAGGAAGCAGGGAATGCAAAGCACAGCAGCCGTTAACAATTTAGGAACTGTATTCCTTTCAGTGTCCCATGAACACCAGGCAGTGTCCCATGAATCACCAGTGGAGATATGAGGTACTGCACCTACTACACTTACTGCTGGTGAGAATGTATATAACTCATAGCCTTTCCCTGAAACTTCAGCAGTTTTATGAAGACAACTTATTCTCTATGATGTGGGAAAGTATACTGCTGCTGGTTTTTTTCCTGCATGTGTTTTATTACTAATTACATAATCTGAGTTCTGTACAATATACATTGGCACATGCCATTTGAATGGTCTCTGAAATATTTGCCTGCTTTAAATAGATTTCAAATCACATGTGATCTGATTTATAGATGTAGGGTTTCCACAGTGTCTTTCGTCTAAAATACCTTTTATCCTCTAAGGGTGCAACATACATTATTCAGTGTCTCTAAATAAACACATAAGAGAAAACTAAACCATGAACCAATAGCTCAAACTGGTTATAAAACAATACTTAAGGAATTGATTTTGACCTGTTATTCTAAACAATATCCATAAGGTTAAAGTAGGAGAGAAAAAAAAAAAAGAAAGCAATGAAATACATTGGTTGGTTTAATAAAAAGAATGTTTTAAATCTAATCTGAAGAACAGAGAATTGCTTTAATTGAATTAATAGGGAATATATTAATGAAGTTATTATAAAAACATTCACAGGAATGGCTTGGGTTGGAAGGTACCTTAAAAATGATCCAGTTCCAGAAAAAGAAAAAAAAGGTATCTAGAATTGTGTACTTCAGAAAATGCTCAATAAGGTATTTGAGGATTAAATAATCCTATTACAACATGCATCTTCCTTTTTCAGAAATGCAGTCTTATTCAAACAGCACTTTTACACTGAGCTGAACACGTGAGGTCTTAAGAGAATGCTTTATGGCCATCTGAATTAGGACTAAAGTCAGTTCAAAACAACCGAATAAATTTTTCTTGTTATACTGAGACCACCTCTGAAAGGGAAAGAAAACTGAGCACAAGGAATTTGATAACTCCAGACACTACTCATTAACACGATTTTTAAAACAAGCAGCACTGATGGTGGGATTCACCTCGACAAAATTTAAGTATGACTAATGTAGTATTCCACACAGGGAATCACTCATTTGCAGTCAGTGGGAAGAAAAAAGCAAAAAATCATTTGAAGCCAAAATCATTTTAGGACCAGATTTTTACCACTTATTAAGTGTTAAGCTTATTAGGTGTTACTGGACACTGAACAAAAGTAATTTTCAAATTTTGAATATGTCATTATGTCTTCAGCCATATATTACTGAGTTCTCTTTTCTGATTTTTTTCTAGACACCCACACTTTACATACAGATTTTTAAAATTTCGATAATTGTTTTCCAGTAGACTATGAACATATATAGGGAATTCTATGGTCAGATTATGATTAATCCTAACTACTGTTCAAACAGAATGATGGAAGTGATTGATGAATACACTGAAGAAACATGAGGCCTGAAATGGTTCCTTTTACAGGAGCAGTATAAAAGAAAGATATTATTCAGTATTTGGAACAATATGGAATGAAAAGGCAAAGGGCAGTTTTCTGGGATTAGTCATCTCTCAGTGGAAACTGACCTTGTCCTGGAGAGGTAAAATCAAAATATTTACTGCTAGAAGAGGATCCAAATAAAATCTTACACACCAACTAAAATCGCAAGCTGAACACCTCACTGAATGAGAAAACAGGAAGATCTATGATACACACAGAAAATAGAGGAGACAAAATAACAAACCTCTGGTCAGTAAGCTAATGGGAAAGCAAACTGGCTCCTCCAAACTGGTAGTAAAGGCTTGATAGTGGAGAATAAAAAGAGGCAAAGAGGGATTTCTTTTCTTCAGAGTAATTTTACTGAAATGTTTACATTTATATGAGAAAAAAAATAAGCTGAATTTTGTGTTCTTCAGAGCATGGGACAGCATACAGATCTATGCCGTGTGAATAACACTGGAAAGATGGCACATTTCTGTGATATTTTAGGGGCTGTTCAGAGCTTATTCGATATCACAGTGCTTTTGTTCAGAGAAGCTGCATTAATTAAAATACCCAAATATGAAGAGGTCATGCATCTTCTATAAGCTAAAGCCCATATTAAATCAAGCCATAAGCTTGACTTAATTTTTGCCAAATTTGTGCACAAACTCCAACTGGTGCTATGAAAATACGAGTGGGATTTGTAAGACACAAGAAATCTCTAGGAACACTGCACTCCTAAAAAATCAGAAGTTCTCCTACTTTCATTATTAGCTATGAACAAGATCTTTCACTTGTTTAAATGAAAATCTTCAACATTCCCCAAGTGCCCCAGGAATATTCTCCAGTTTGAAAAGTAGATAGTGTAAACAAAGGCAAAGAGAATAAGTTGTATTTCCTAAGAGATACAAGGGAAAGAAATTCCCATTGTCCTTGTTGTTTGTCAGAAGAAAGGGTTTGATTGACAAACCATCTAGCCTTTCAAGTATGCATTAGATGCCTGACTTATACTCTCTGACCAGCATTAAGACTTTTTAAACTTTTTTTAAAGACTTTTTTGTTCATTCCATATTAACCAGCCTTTTAAGCTACTGTCAATCAGATTCATAAGAGATGTATAGAAATTCTTGTCTTCATGGACACCATAAATTACTCTCTAACCCTTGACATACACTAAACAAGGTTGACATTTTAAAAAGCTTAATTTGTATTACAAGTATTTTGCTTTTCAATGAAATTTCAACTAGTTTCACATTTCTACTTCTTGACCCAGCAACAGCCCATTTCAATGAAGCATTAAAACAATGAAATATCCATATTACTGCAAAAAAATGGAAACTTGAATTGCATGACCCTCAAAATAAAATTTTAAAATAAATTCTTCATTCAAATATAACCAAGGAAAATTGGCAAGATTAAGTGAAACAGCTTTTAGGACAGATCAATGTCATGTGTGCAACTCTTATTTTTACTTTAACAGGCAGGCATTGTGATTTCATCAGAATTATTTTCAGCAGGGCTTCTCATAAGACAAGATAAGGCTATTTCATTTTAATCTCCCTGCTCAAAGACTAATTTCACGTTTTACTTACTAAACATTATCCAAATCATCTTGTCTATGGGGAATAATTTAGTTCTTTACAGATTCCTCTGTTGTGCTTGGCTCTACAGTATAAAAGACTATAATACACATGAAGGAATTTATTTTTACAAAATATTTGTGAAGCAGAGGCATGACTTGATTTTACAAATGGGAAACTAAGACCCAGAGACTTCTAGACCAAATTTAACTTGACATGCCTACAAGACAATCCAGTGAGATTACAGAGATTAGATCATCAGCTGCCATTTATTTTAACTACATTTGGTGGGCTAAGCATAGAATCATAGAATGTTTGCATTGGAATGGAACCTTAGATCACCTAGTTCCAACTCCCCTGCCACGGGCAGAGAACATTCCACTAGGCCACGTTGCCCAAGCACCATCCAGCCTTGGCTTGAACACTTCCAGGGATGGGGAGCTCACAACTTCTCTGGGCAACCTGTTCCAGCGCTTCACCGCTCTCACAGTAGTTTCTTCCTAACATCTAATCTAAACCTACCCTCTTCCAGCTTAAAGCCATCCACCCTTGTCCTATTACTACTAGCCCATGTAAAATGTTCCTCTCCAGCCTTCCTGTAGCCCCCTTTTGGTACTGGAAGGCTGCAGTGAGAATTTGGAGCCTCCCCCAGCCTGAACAACCCCAGCTCTCTCAGCCTGTCTTCAGAGGAGAGGTGCTCCAGGCCTCTGATCATCTCATGGCCCTCCTCTGGATTCTCTCTGACAGGTTCATGTCCTTCCTGTGCTGAGGACTCCAGACCTGGGCACAGTACTCCAGGTGGGGTCTCACTAGAGCAGAGTAGAGGGGAAGAATCCTCTCCCTTGACCTGCTGTCCACACTGCTTTTGATGCAGCTCAGGTTACGTTTGGCTTTCTGGCTGTGAGTGTACATTGCTGGCCGTGGTGTGACATGAACATTACACAATATGTGTCTCAAAAAGGATGCACAGAAAATAAGTACTCCTGAAAATGGTGCAAGAAGTTTTTCCAGCATGAAAAGTGAAGTCAGCACTAATATGGAGACAGAAAATGTTATATAAGCTTCATTGGTACCCATTCAGGCCTTCGTGCTACAGCACTACAGCACCATTCAACCCAGCTGCTACTGCTGGGAAACACAATTCAGTTCTCTTAATGTCTAGTCATTGTCATCCCTTTAATCCAAGGTCTGCGGAGTGAAAACCATCTCTCCATTGATGTTTGAAGGAGTCTGACTCAAATCTGTAACTCCTAACAAAGTCTACAACCCGTATTTCATGCTTACAGTCTTATCTTCTGGGAAGCTGACTGCATAGGTAACATGACTTGCATTTCTGTGTTAAAGGAATATGAACACACGCAAGCAGGAACAAAAAAATCAAAGACTGTGTGGCTTCAAAAGCCACCAATCAAGTGAACAGTTGACCTTCAGGCCCAAAGGAGTCAACAAAAGGCCATCATCCAATTTCTTACATTTTTAAATCATCTTTAAAGTTAATTTTCACCTTTTTCTGTTGCTGTTTACCAGTAATTTTAGTTGGAGATTTCTATAGTTATTATTATTCTAAAGCAAATAGTTGGACTACTTCTTAAACTATATGAGCAGGAACAAAACATGTTTCCCCATGTAGTATGATCATAATTTCTGCACTAGCATAACTCCAAAGCAGTTATTTTAGTTAAGTTTAATATTTTTATTTGAACTAGGAGCACCACATTTGAAGGGCTTCAAGTATGAGAGCTAAAAGTAGTAAACAGAGGGAACAATATGGTGTATATTATAGTCACTGATGTATACAATATTCAGCCAAAATCTCAGACTTTCAAGTATAAAAATGAAAAAAGCTCTTCTAAGTTAAGCTTCAAACAAGTGCACAGGTGTACTTGAAGCTCTTCAAATTTGATGCTCCTAGCTCAAGTAAAAATATTGAGTTTAACTAAAATAAAGAAGTTTTTTCCATGTTAGAAAACTGCATTTGGAACACTGGAAAAAAAGGAAGATAACACAGGAAGCTCTGATGGGAACCCACTGACATTTGAGCTATGCATTACTGATACTGACACCACTGTGTGTATCTGATTTCCATGTATTAAAACAGACACTGCCCACTAGAGAAACATGTAAATTGGATCACATGGATGGCATTTCATATCAGTGATTACTCCAAGAGCTGTAACGGCAGTGTAATAAAAGCTTTGCTCACTTTGATTCACTGCTATTTCAGAATCTAGACTATTTTTTCCACAGATTCTATTACTGAGGCTGACTCCGAAGAGTTAGATTGCTTTGGGAGCTGAACCTAAAGAAGAGTTGCACTAAGTGTTATTACTAGCGTAATAGAATGCAAAATAATGTCTGGCTTTTCAAACAAGATGATTTAAGTAGTAAAAAAGTAAATTCTAAACACTACAGGCTGGTGAACAGCTTAATGTTGGATTTAAAAAGAAAACAGTGGTTGTCTAGAAAAGAAATCTCACAGTTATATCTAATCAAGCCAATTTTATTGCCATACAGTCAAAAAAATGGTACAGCACAAGAAAATGGAAAAAACTCCTCTGCTTAAATGCATGTATCTTTAGTGAAATAACGACAAGACTGACTTTGGAAAATGTGAAGGAGTCTAAGCTATAATCAGTCAAAAAGAAAATGACATTCATAGCTCTCTAGTTTGATCTAATTTGTTCCATAAGGGATTGCACATCTCTAGCAGGGTGAAATGTCTCCCTGTTTTGTGGTACAAGAAACAAGGGGAAGAATTTACTAAAAACTGAAACATAAAAATTTGTCTTGAAACAAAAAGTAAGGAACTTCAAAGTTCCAAATGGGAAAGGAGGGAAATTATTTCTGAATTACTTGGGTTTTAGAATATAGAAATGTATATTACATTATCTGGAAAATAGTTTTAACTTTATCATTTAACTTCTTAGTGCCTATGCTTCCTAATAAACATTTTAAACTTTATTTGTTCTTTCTCTGATAAATGCAGAGCTGAGAAGTATTTTACGATAATGAAAATCAATTAAAAAGTATTGCAATTTTGTTAAGTTGAATAAATAAGGGTTAAGCCAAAATCTGTAACATGAAATGACATGCCATACAAAACCCCTTCTTTTACCACTCTCCCAAGTGTTAAATAGTTCTTTGTAAATGAACTTAGTGCTTGAACTGAACATACTAGAAGAGAACAAAATAATAAGTGCAAAGGGTTAATATGAAGGGATAATTTTATTTGGCAGAATTCACAAGGTAAGTACCATGCACAGAGAAAATGTAAGGTTGGGTAAAATTCTGCTTCTATTTTGAATGTATGAACTAATAATGGATCTAATTAGGAGATTCAGCAATGGGCAAACAAAGATAAATAGTATTTAAAGTACAAATATAGCAACATTTCTTAATGAATTTTAAAATATTAATTATCTAAGATGCCATTAATCAAAGTTATTAATGTATACTTTGATCAATTACTGCAATAACATACTTTCTTTCCTGATGTAACTTGAAGTTTTGCCATACTCTATTCTCACATGGCAGAGAGAATGCTAGAGAAGATACTTCGTAATCCTAACCCTAAACTGATCCTAATATCATGAACGAAGATAGAACCAGCAAAACTATCTTCTATGAATAAGGAAACTAGATCACTGTTTTTCATAAATATTTGCTCTTGAATGTGCACTGAGAAAACCATGTTTCTCTAAAAGTGAGAATTTTAATTCATTCATTTTTCTTAAGCCTAGGGTAAGGTGGTACTATTAGCAAAGCAAAAATGCAATCCTTTAAATGGCAATTGCCAAAGAGAAAGTTCTGACCTGTTGTTCATGTTTGAAAGAGAAATACCTAGAAATTCTAATTTTACTTAAAAACTCATTATTCTATAAGCCACTGCAAAAATCCTCCCCAAAAAACCAAAATCACAGAAACCCAGGACTAGATTGTTCCAGCATGGTCTGAGGAGCCCCAATTGATTGGTGGATCCTTAGTGGCTCTATTGTGTTCATTTATTTACTGGAAAAATATTATTTCAAATTTCAAAAAGCCTCTCTACAAAGTATATGGCGTTCCTAAGGAAACAAGATAGGCAATCTCAATTCAATAAAAGAATTTTTGTTCAATGGCTCAGTATATTTATGTCAGATGTAAAGAAACAAATTTTCTATCTGCTGGACTTCTGCGTCAAATCAGAGAAGAAAACACTAACTGCTTACATTTACTTTATTTGTGCTCTGTAGAGCAGATTGACAACAGATATCAACAGTGAACTTAACATCCCGTGCCTAAATCTGAATTCTAGGTTCTGTGCTGGTGGTAAACATCTGAAAGTCAGAGTTGCAGTTCCTGGTCTTTCAGCACTGCCTTCTATTCAATCTAGCCTAGGTAGGAGAACCAATCTCTTACCTGTCTTTAGCTCTACAGAACAAGATTCAGTTATTAACAATTTTGTAACGTATACCATATAAAAACGTTTGACCTAGAGCACTTAAAAACCTTCATGTGGTCTCTGAATGGTCTTCTGAAGTCAACTACCTGCTGCAGGAAACAGCAGTGACTCTTATTCTCTGAATACTGCTACTTAATTCCTTGTACTGGTTACTCTGTATAATTAGGTTAGACAATACAGGTCTCTGTTGTTTTATTAACAATGTTAACTATACAACCAAATCTCATCAATAAGTATGCAGCCAATATATATTCCAAAACTATTTTATGGAAATAATTGTATTTTGTGGGAGAGAAAAGTAATGTAATATTTTGCAGATCTTTCACAATAAAAGGCACCATGTTCTAACCACTCAGTGAGGCTAAATAAAACATATGACAAGCTACAGACCTGAGTGTCTTCCTCTTTGAAAAACTTAGTTTGTTTAGAAAGCAGGAATAGCACTGCAGTAAGCATTTTGTTGCCACTATCCTTCCAACAAGCAGATCAGTAGGTTTCCTTCATTACGCTTTTAGCCAAACACAAAGCGCATGCAAAAGCCAGAGGACAGGGAGAGAGGGAGACAGAGGGGGGAAGAAACTGATGTTGGTAATAGAAAGACTGAGATACAAATGAGAATAAAAAATGGGGCCATTGTATAACACTGTCTAAGCGTAATTTTATACATTAGGAGACTATGGACCTTCGTTGGACAATCTGTTCCATTTACATTGTTTGTGATATTTGTAAGATACAAGCTGCTGTCAGAGTACTTCTAAAAATGTAAGTGAAACCAATTTGATGTAATAATTTTTTAAGTGAACTACTGCTATTTAAAAATAAATTACTATGTTTTGTGACAACTGGATAATAAGTAAATTACAGATATATTATACATATACTATACTTCACAACTGCTAATTCATTATTAGTCCTAATTAATAATTTTACTCTTAGACAAATCATTTAAGTAGCCCTGCTAATATTCACAAAAATTACAGGCATGAAAAGCTTTATTGCATACTGTAAAATTTAAAGATAATATGAATGTATATTTTATCATTATAGTATTTTAGAGCATTAAAGCTTTACTTCTCTTGATACAAGGAAATCACTATTTAAAGAAACTCACTTCAATTTCACTGAATTGAAACAAAGACACCACCTCATTTTAGACAAGTCGAATTGTTAAGGTGCCAACTGGGGCTAAATAGGTATATAATACTACTATCCTATAATGCCTGGAGCTCAACAAACTAGAGCTTTTACTTTCTAAAAGTAAGCATAAGTTTCTAAAATCTTTCTGCCTGTTCACCTCAAATAGGCACAGCTGACCGCATCTACATTTTCATCCATGCAACTGGTGACAATAAAAAGGAACAGGTGAAAAGCTTTTTCTAGTTTTGGACTCAGATGCAAAATAGCTTCTACAAGAACATTTTCTATGAAAAAACACAGTCAGCAAATTCTCCCTTAAATTCTTGACAGTGTAGAATATGCAGGTACTGTTTCTCTTCTGCTGGAAGATCTTCAATTTCTTTAATCAAAGACATTCTATGGGACAGCAAATCCTTGATAGTACACACACTTCCCTTTTTGGCAAGTGGAGCTCTACCGATGCCAATTAATCCAATTCCAGAACTTTTCTCAACAACGAAAATTGTGAGAAAATTTTTCACGATGATTCTAATACACCTATTTCCTATAAACAGAATTCAGAAATCATTTATATGAGGTTCTCTCTTTTATCTTTTGTTGTACCTTAGTCAAAAGGCACATTCAGTTGAATTCCAGCACTGATTCCATTTCTCTCGTCACTGTGTTCCTGATATCATCTGAAAGTCTAAAGCTATTTGGTGATGACTTGGTCAAAGAAAAGCAAGAATCTCCAAACTTGGTGCTTTAAGAATGAGTTTAAGAAAAATATTTTCTTGGAATAAGAACCACAGAAATAGGTGTGGACATAAGAAACAACCTTAAGATCCTATCAAAAGTGTGGTCCATTTTTCCCTCCTGGATATGAGACATTATACAATACAATATTACTCACTTTCTTCCCCTGATAAAAACTGCTGGCAGGCTTTCAGACTTGATTTAACAATACTTCAGTTTGGGAGATTTCCTATCATGTCATTTAGAGGTCAAGATGTTGTTTACTCATAGTAACCTTTCCCATTTTCCAAAATAATAGCAGATGACGTTGAGCATTGCTTGACATGCATTCTGACATTAGGCTGTATTTCCAAATGAAGAGTCTCTCACAAAGACAGAAATGAGACTACGAATCCTTTAGAGACCCCAGAGAACATCCAACTCCTTCTCGCCTCTTCAAATAGCTACAACTGCCAGAGAGATCTTAAATTTCAATGGATTTGTTCCTTTGGATCTGTCACTGGCTCAAATGGTCTATTCAAAAATACACAAGGCGCTATCCTGCCACCAGAGAACAATCTATTTTGCAGTTTAAAACAGGGTTATTTAGGTCTTGCTCTGTGTGTTCCACGACATGAAATTCTGATTTCTGACTAGCTAGAAACTGCATCACAAGATCTGGTTCACCAGATATCTGCATTTTAGATAGGAAGATCTTGCCCTTGGACAGAACATAAAGGATGAATTGCTTTCACAGTCTTGCAGTGCCATCTTGATACTTCAGCTAGTAGAGTCTTTACTACAAATTGCAAATAAATGATAGCTTTGGAGAAGGCAAAAAAGTTTTTGGAATCTGATCAAGCAGGAGACCCGTACCTGTTGACTAGTCACCAGCTGCAATACCTTGGTTTGTATTTCTTTCAAGACAGTGATCCCTCCATAAAGTGGAGGGAAGGACAAATGGCTGAAGTTGCAGGCAAAGCATGAAGAGTCCAGTTTCCCTGAAAGAGGCTTACTGATTCATAATCTCTAAGAGCATGTTCACCATTTTTGCCGATGTGAACTATGGAATGCCTGTTGATCCACTGCTTTCTCTTAATTTCAGAAGAACGGAATGAGGATGGTTTCTGTCTTGCAACTGTAAGCACTAAACTTAATTTCTTGCTCCTATATTAGCACATGAATATAGTATAATTTATTTATTCTATATGGGTGTTTTGATGATAATGATAAAAACAATGAGGCTTTCATACAGTAATGAGTCACAACAAACTGCAGGATACGTACCAGGTGCTTTTAAGAATACATACTTGATTATTTAGAATTACTTGTCTCCTGGTGCAGACAGACAACAACTATTGATCCATTACAGAAAAACCGGTAAGCATCTTTCTTCTTAAGAACTGTTCTATTACATCTTTTGCCTAGTCATACACTGAAACTAGGAAAAAACTTTCTATTGCTAAGGATAAGGAAGTGCTAGAAATGATTGCTTGAGAAGCTGAAGATTTTGAGAATAAATTACACACACATCAGCCAGGTACTGGTTACATACAGATCTTTCTGTTTAGGGACAAAGTGATCGAGTAGGTGACCTCTTTAGGTTTGCATTTTGTATAATTTCCATGAATAGAACATTCAGATCAGGTCTAGAACTTGGCCCACAGTGTGACATAGAGCGAACTGTCAACTTTTTATGAGATCTTGTCAACTTTGAGGGATTATTTTAAAATACAGAATAAATAGCTATATCTGCTCAAGACTGATTCAGTGTAGCAGAAAACCTCAAGTCTATCATTTTCATACTCATCCATTTATCAATTATAATATTATGCTGAAGCCTAATCTTTACACAGGAGGTCATGGCTTTAATTTGACAGTATTTTATAAACTATTTCTATCCCATGATATCATGACTTCTAGTTTATCTTAACATATTTCTTCTTTTTCCTCCATTCTAATTACAATTGAAAGTATTTTGATTTTCAGGTCCTGTTAAGATGGTACTATACCTCATTACAGAAGATGATCATGAAGCTGATACAGAAGTATTTCAAATGGTATATGCATTTTGGCAGGCAGTGACCTAAGCCAGAGCTTTGTGAACTAACAATGATCTTCAGATATAATGAACACACCTATATCTAGACAAGTAATTAGTAATTATAACTTGATGGCCATCTTTATAGAGTCTTTCCAGTTTCACTATTCAAAAAGGGGTCAGACTAACCAGTGCAGCATTTGGCATTTTGTTATTTTTATTTTAATGTAAGAGATAACTAAGGATGCTTTTATCATACAATTTAAGCTCATGTGCTATGTAGCAGATGCCTAGCTAGACTATACATCCTGGTGGCCCCAGAGTGGTACGGTGATTTTAAAACCACGCTGAACATGGTTGCAGATTGATCATGCAAAATCTGCCCCCCAAGCTGATTTTTCCCCACTTGTGCACAGTGCAAAGCAAAAAAAAAAAAAAAGAATAAAAGTAAACGAAATCAAAAAGTGTGATGGGTGAGCAGGTCGACTGTGTGAGAGAACACGTGCAAAGTATACCTCAGAAACACTATAGGTGGATGAGCACGAAGGGAGTCGAGCCTGGTTGTGCAGTGGGGAAAAGAAAACATTGTTAAAAAAGAAATGGTGGCACAGTAAGGGTCTCAGAAGGTTTTCTGTATAGGTGGTTCCAGCACTGAGATAGTAACAGGGGGTTCATAAAGTTTCCATGACCAGCTATTTCAGAGACTCCAAATTTATGCCTTTTAAGGTGGAAGTTTCTTAAAAGAAAAAAAAAAAAGAGTTGTATTTGAAAAATAATTAAAACTAACGATGAAATCTGAAGACAGCTATCAATCCTTCCTCCTTTAAATAACTGACAACACTATCCTTAGGAAAATAAGGTATTCTAGGATGAAACTTTACTAATCTCTTTCATTTAAAACTATTAGTTTTATTCTAACTCTGCAGAGGCTTCAAAGTGAAACCCATTAGAGGTCCTGTATATCTTTATGTGTTGACATACTCAGAACCAGCATTTTAATGACAGAGGTTTGTCTTTAATCTCACTGCCCCAAAAACCAGAATAACTTGCAAAGTTCAGTGACTAGTGGCCAAATATAGTTTAGTAGAAAACTGCAGATTATGCCTCTAAGCAGTGTAAAGTCTGTGATTCTTGAGGGACTCTGTCCACTGTCAGAAGGTTGCAGTACACACAGAAGTTAATTGGTAACACTAGTTTTACTGATTGCTTAAGACAAATTTTGTTTATACAGGATAGCCAATACTCGAAACTATTAATCACCCAGACATAAATCAAGTATTAAAAAAGGACACTCCAGTAATTTATACGAAAATTCTCCCTTTGGGTAAAAGTATTTCATGTTTCACTGTCTGTGAAGAATGAGTAAAAGCAGCCTAATAAGTAAAAATTAAAAAGACATGGTTCTTATAAATGCACTAAAAATCTCCTCTTGATGTTTTTGTAGGAGGAAAAATGAATTATGAGAAGACTAACTTCCTTAGAAAACTAGGCAAAACTTCCTTAGACTTAAAAAACTGTACAGCAGTTTGGATACGTTTGTGGTAAAGATGAATCCAGCAAGAATTTCCACATAAGCTATTAGTGACCACTTGCTGACTTAGGTATATAATGGACTGAGCAGAGAACATGGTATTCATACGAAGTCTTGGAAGAATATTCTTCAGTCTCAAATGTGTATTCCATATTTTTTCACTGAAATATAAAATATCACTTCCAATGTCACATTGGTCTGTGTTAAATTATGTCTCAATTTCTATACAATTGATTTTTTCTCCTTGAAAAGGTTTTAATATTCTGAAAACATTTTTGTTCCTTTCTTGCATTGTGTATTTCATTTGCTCATCCAGATAACACTACCAAGAAAATTTGAATCACTTCACATCATCTTAAATATTCACATCCTCAACACTTTCTTCAAGTGATGAAATGTTTTCTTATGTTGAGATGATTTGCAGAAGGATTAAGACAAAACCAGAAAATTCCTTTGGACAATGAGCAAGAGTAAAACCTATAGTTTTAAGAAATCAATTATTAATCTAAACAGTCTATTTTATAACTAAAGAAAAAAAAGAAAAAAGAGAGATCCTCTTCTGAGAGAGCAGAAACTGTTCCTAGAAACATTGCTTTTTAAATCTTTCTAAGAAAGATAGAACAGGGGTGTGGCTATTCACCTAAGACTTTTGGAAGAGTTTCTAATTAAGATTCTCATAAATAATGTCCAGCCATTGTTCCCATGGTTTGTCTTTCAACAGCATGGAAGAAACCATTAGCTTGGGCTTTGCAGATGAGAATCCAAAGTACGCAGTAATAGCAAGAATCATCATAGCATCAGTTTTTTTTAAGACTGAGCAACTAGATTAACAAAAACAATGGTGAGGAGGTTTGGAACCATTCTCCACGAAGATCTCACCCTGTCTACTCTCACACCAATTCACAAGGGGTATGGTAGACACTTGTGTACTTTAATCTTCTCTTAGATAACTACTACAAGTAGAATACTATTACTTTCCTTGTCAGAGTATCCTGTAATCTAATTATCCATATTTTCATTAATAATGGAACCATTTAACTTCAGTTTTATTCCAATTAGAATTTAATAACTGCAAGTAATTTTATATTTTTTCATAGTTCTAATTCTATAGAAGCAAATGATAATATTCCCTTCAGTAAGATACCAGTATATTTTATTTCTTCCTATGCTAAAAAACAGACACACATAATTTTCCTCAATCTCCTAATCTTACTCCAAAATTCATTTTTATTTATGCATAGCCTCTCAACGTACTTATTTAATTTTCTCATAAAGATGAAATCAAAGGTATACTGAAGGGCTCTAGTCTCAAAATGACCTAATGTTGCTGAGGAAAGGATTATGCTCACAGAGCACTTCCACACATGGGGATTGCTGTTTATTTTATCTTCAATTGGATCACACAATGTGAATGTTTTATCTGCTGCACACTTATAATTTCCTGATAATTTCTATGTGTTACTTTCTTGCTAACTAGTCTCCATCTTTAAGCATCTGTCTGATTCCAGGATTTTGTAAGTTTCTGTGCTATTACAACTAAATGTCAGTCCTTTTCCAAGCTCCTTGGATGTTTCTGCAATCTATCACCTATTCTACTTAAAATTTGTTGTCATATATGAACTTAAATGATTCTTTCTTCCAGTTTGACAGAGGGTGGAAGCTCTCCTTATTTTACATGCTACCGGACAACCCCTACATATTACCTTAGGTGAAGTTAATGAGCTAACATTTGGGTTCTTTCCCCCCACATTAACATTCAATTTAAGGGCTAAATTATCAGTCAAAGAAATTTCCCACCGTGAAGATGATTTTAAAAGAGCTATGCCTATTTACCTCAACTGAGAACTTGGCTCAAAGGCTGCAGGAGCAATTGGTTATCAGTTGGAGGGCCTTATTGGCTTGACTCAGATCTTTAATAATGGAATATTAGGATCAAGAATAAAAATCATGTAAATGTAATCCTTCATCACGGCCAAAGAAGGCAGGTACTTAAAATCAGAGAGAAAATGCATGCAGGAGACTGTAGACTCTGAGAGACAGAAGCCTGTATGAGAAATTATTATCCCTGTTTCATTTAACATAATCTATTGACAGTATTTGGCCTCTGCTAGGAGTTCTGAGAACATTTTTCCGGAACAAACCCAGAATCTCTGAGTTGGAGCCATGCTGCTTAAAAGCCACAAAAAACTGTCTGCCATATCACTTGGGAACTCCGTGTAGAACTTCTATACTTAGATTTAAATTTTTTTCTGATGGGCTTTCCATAATATTTTTCTGTGGATATTAAACTTGCATTTAAAATTCTTAGCCTGCACAAGTACAAAAAACCCCCAACCCCAAAAATCTCCAAAGCACAGACTGAAGCATTATTGTTCTGCTGAATTTCAGAGTAATTCCACACTTTCATAAAAGTATTGGTTTTAGCAGGTATTATGAGTTCTAAAATACAAACCAGTAAACTCTTTCACTGTTGATCATGTCAGTAGCAAATACACTTGCTACTGCTACATTAATTTGAACAGTGGGGAAATGCTAACATATCCAAGTGATAGAACACTATTTTTTCGCAACAGTTCAGTGCTGGTCTCTAGGAGGGGCCAAAGGATTAAGGAATGAAAATAACTTCAAGATGAATGAATTTTTCAAGAAGAAATGCAAACCCAATCTTAGGTCAGTATTAACTTTTTGTAAATGGTTATGTGTTACTGCTGATACTAAAAGATATTAAAAATAAAAACTACTTAACTTCCAAAAATTGCTTAATTAATTTTCATGCACGTTTTCAGTGCAATTTTATTTCAAATATCTGTCAGGCTTTCCAAGCTTTTGGTGGCATTTGGGATATTCTGCAGAATTCCAATGTTTCCCACACATTTCCAATAGCTTTTGAATTTAATCCAGAAAGCATGTCTTTGCAAATCATTCTGGAATGAAGGTTCCACCTTAATGGTATTTTGCAATACAGAATTGTGCAATAGCATTTCATTTTTACTTACGAAGCTGGCCATCAGATACTACATGCCCCCCCTCCCTTACCATTCAATACTTTTGCCACGTTGTAGGAGTATCAGCAACTTACATCTAAAACCCTTTCCAAAAGCAGTATGGAAAAACTGAAAATTATTTTAACAATGAACTATTAACAGATTCCTCATTATTTTTTTCTCCAATTCTCCCCTATTGAGAACTGCCCAGTATTTCCTTTCTTTGATCAGTCATTTGTATATTGTCTTTTAAAATGCTGTCCTGTCTAAAACATCCATTATTGCCACATGAATCAGAGCAGCAGCAACAAAGCAGTAAATTTTAGCAATGTGCCCTGCTTGTTTCAAGAAACTTAAAGGCGTATGCAGAATATGTGGAACATTTCTTTGTTTAATTACTTACATTCTTTACTGACTGACTGATTTAGATCGTGTGGGGTATGGTCACAAAATAACAGATAAATTGGCACAGAGGAACAGGACAATTTCATGACAACTCATGTAGTCATGTTGTCCTGGCTAAAGTAGTCACAACTTTTAATTTGAAATCTTTCCCCCTGTGACAATCTTTGAAATGATGTGTGATTAGAACATCTTTTTTGTAGTACAAGATTTCATGGCATAATTTTTTTTCCTGGCTTTATACTTACTCTTAAGTATTAAATCACAAATTTAAGAATGAGTAGTTTAAAATAAAGGAACTTGCTTTGTCTTGATTGTGACTAATAAATTTGAGTTGCCACCAAATCTGAAATATGACACAGCTTATTCCCCTCAAAACTTGCTTCTTAAAAGATTTGCCAGGAAAAAGGTACTGTCCTTTAATCAAATGTATTTTATAGAAACTGCAAAATATTAGCAGCTCCATTTCCTTGTATTTGACCTGCAAAAGATTATAAACTCAAGAACTTGTATTTGGCAATAAGTAGTAATCAACTTTATGTCAGACACATAGCTGGATAAGCAAAAACACCCAAAGGGGTAAAAATTATCAAATCATTATCATTACCAAAATTATCTTGCACTGTATAACCTTAGTGGATTATGCATTAGAATGATAGTGCTGAGGATGACAACAATCATAGCGTATGAAAGACAAACAGGACATGAATCCAAAGAAATTATTCAGACAAACTTCAGTGGATGGATGTGCAAAGGGATAAAGGGTTACTGAGTTTCACATCTACTATGCTCAAAGTGTAATTTTTTTCCTAATTTACATTATATTCAAAATTATGTGGCTTAAAGTCACTTCCATAGAATTGCTGAAAAGCTGATTTTAATTTATTAGTTGAACTTCTAAACATGAGGTACTGCTGTCTGTATTGTTATGTTGCATTTAACTTGCTTTATGAAATATTTCTATGAAAAATGTGCAACTTTATAGGGGTGTCATGACATACACTAGATTCTAATTATTTTTCTTTTTTTGTTTCATTAAGGAATCATTTTTTTTCTCCATTAAGGAATAAATGTACTGCATAGGAAATATGCTGCAGAATTTTATGCATTAGTCTGCTAAAAAAAAGAAGCAACAAAATTTTCACAGCTGTCATTCAGCCAAATATTAACCTAACCCAAAAAGATTGAAGCTAAAGATAGAGGTACATGTGAACCTATCCACTTTTGGGTTACCTTATATCAGTCACAGTTTTTGGTTCAGGTAGGAAGTCAATCACTGGCAGAAAGTACTTTTATCCTTTAAATTAAGGGCATCTGTCTTATTTATTGCTAAGTTAAATTTCAGGAAACTTTTGAATACGCAACTTCGATTTTGGAAGTTTAGATATGCAACTTCGATTTTGGAAAGGGATTTTTTTTTATTTTATTTTTAGTTTCTGTAAAGCCAAGCAGTTTGATTAGCATTGATTAAAATGCAGTAAAATGCAGTAGGATATCCTTTTAAACAAGTTGTCAATTAGGTCAGGTTTCTCATACACATTAAAATGAAGCCCCAGCAAGAAAAGAAAGAAAACACAAAGGGAGAAAGAGAGAGAGAAAGGAAAAAGATGGGGATGAGAGGACAAACCAATCAGATTTGGTGTTACCAGCCAGCGGAAGTTTTAAAAAAATCAGATCACCGAGTGAAATCGTACATTTACTCGGAGAGAGCATCCTTTGACATTGCCTTCTAGGTGACCTCTGAGCTCCTCCAGCTTTCGATGGAGCTATGTGTAAACATCAGAAAATGAATTGAAAAAGCAACCTGTTCTTATCATTGGGGGTTTTTTCCCTTAATTTTTCTTTTGTTCTTTGTTTTTGTGTTTTATTTTGTTTTTAATAAATCATAGCTTAACACATTTCTCACTGCCTCTGCCAAAACATTTCAAGACATCAAAGTGCTTTGAACAACATGGACATACAAACTCAGTAAACTTGGAATCTGGAAGCAAGATATCTTTTCTTAACATGGCTTTTTCCCACTAGAGGAAAAAAAACCCTGAAAAATCAAGGGAGCTATCATTCTAAAGCTACTGAATTTCTGCTACATTGTTTATAATGTATGTATTTATTTATTTGCTTGTTTACTGGTAAGGTTGTGTCTAGAATTTGTTTCCATAAATAATAATTTTTAGAGGTAAATATGCATGTTTGGGAACCTCAATTAGGACTTCCCATTTTCTATAAGGAAGGTTTTGTGTCTAAATATGTATTTTGGGTCATAGAATTAAATCCTAGGCAATCAGATACAGAAATACTCATCCAAAATTAGGTATCATTGGGTGTCCATAAAAATAAAAGGTGAAACTCACCACATAAATAAGCTACATCTTCTGTATATGCACATGCATTACAAATCTAGAACTGTATGTGATGACCCAAGCTTCAAGACACACAGGCCACTGCAGTTACATACACAGTTTTCAAAGGCAGCATAGAAACTGTGCTGGTTTTTATTTTCCTCCATGTGATTTCAGTGGTCTGAACGTCTCCCACTGAAACAGTGTCTCATTCATGTACAGTGCTCTTCTCATCTACACTGTAATTAAAACCTCTTCCCAAATCACAAGATGAAAAGATAAAGCCTCACAGACAGTGAGGAATGATACAGATGCCTCTAGGTAGAACTTGTATAAACAAGTAGCAACTGGCTTCTTTTTCTATGCTGAGATCAATTTAAGTGGTGGCATTACTGGAAAGAGGTACATAACTAATCTTTTCCCTCCCCTTCTTTGTGCTCAGTGAAATAACATTTTCACAAAGAGCAGCTGTAGAACAGTGTTAGAGAACAGAAGATGGCTTGTCCTGGAACAAAGCAATACACTCATATACAAAACCAAAACAAAAACAGAGGTAAAAAAACAAGAAGGCAGAAAAGGCAAGGAGAATGCACAAGAAAAAAACAAATAATTAGTGCTTGAGAAAGTGCTAAAAGGAAATAAAGTGGGGAAAAGTGAAAAATTGGATAGCTGAAATAGAGGCAACTCTTGAGATGGAACCTAAACAAAATGGCTTGGACTGCATATGATCAGCATCTTGGTTCTAAACCATTTAGCAGGGTGTAACAGTATGCATGGTGGGTACCGGTTTAGATATCTGCCTGTTCTGTTAAGCAATCTAAATATTTGGGCATATTTATGCAAACATCGAAAGGCAGAAGATACTAATTATCAGCAAAACAGAGGCTCCATTCTTAGACTCATGTGAATCTCTCATTTCATCTTTATTTACTCTGGTATTTTTTCTAATTTAAAGGCTATGTATGTATGAAATATTTAACTATCTTGTAATGGTGTTTTACAGACTTAAATACAAAAAATGTCACCACTATAAAAGTTTAATTATGTTTGAAGATGGGAAGCATTAGTTTGAAGATGAGTAAGCCACTTCTCTATGTAACAGGCAACAAACAACACAGATCAGAGAAGTGGTTTAATCATGATCACCAAATTACAGGCACTTCAAGAAAGTTGTTACTATCTCTTATTTCTAGTGACATCCAAAACTACCTAACTGGCAGCCTGCCTTCAGTGGGTTGTTCTATGTGTAGCACAGAAACAAACAAAATGTGACCCAACAGCAATAAGAATACTGAAATAAAAATGATGGGATGGTGAGAAATGGAAAAGCCCCTTCCCTCCCTCCCCTCACCTCCCCCTTCAAAAGGAAAAGTGTAGGCTATAGAAGAAAACTTGCAAAATAAATGTTAGAAACATATTTACTTTGAGGGATCCAACTCTACTAGCAACTCCTTTGCTTTCATCCGGCCGTCTAATTTGCTACAATGGGGGAAGATGGGTAAAAAAGACAGAAGAATAAAGAAAAAGTGAACTTAAAAAAATTTCCACACAATCAGTTAGCAGTACATGCAAGACATCAATTTGACTCTCTGAGACACCTCTAGAGGACAAAGACACAGACTCTTAATTTCTGAAATAAATGATGCTTTATCATGGCATTTTAAACTTGCTTTGTTGATCACTTTTATCTCAATATATTACCAATCCGGCACACATGTTGCATGCTGAATTCACTAACATTTTTGAAAGAATACATGTTACTTATCTGAATTGAATATTAAAAGTAATAAAGTTCTTAAACTCTCACTGAAGAAAAAAACAGCCTATACTTTCCACAAATCATACGATCAGAGCTATAACTGGGAGCCTGCAAGTATCATGACTGATACTTGACAGAATGCAATACAGATTCCTGTTGACCCAGGTCTAGAGATTTTAGCCACTGCTACCAAGATTCCCAGTTAAAAATTATGCTGCCCAACCAGAAAATTTTAATGCCAGACCAACATTATATTTTTATTTTAAATATTTAAATACATCACATATATAATCCCCAACATCTCCTACCTGATTCCTTTTCCTTTATTATATAAATTTTTTTCCTATATGATGCAAAGTATGGAAGAAACAAATTACGTAGCTTCTCAAAAGGCTTCATATTGTTAGAAGCATGTAAAATAAAACACTCATTTACAGCAAAAGGTTTTTTCAGAATTGCTAAATCTGGTAAACAAATGTCTTTTACTGATAAATTCGTGTCATTTGAAATAGAGAAGAACACTATAAAAACTATTTTAGCAATATGCTTCCAGTCTGAGTCAAGACTGAATTGAAAGTTTTTATTATCTGATGGTTGTTTCATAGCTTAAGTAAAATAAAATCCCACATGACTGAGGTGAACCCTTTCAAACCACACTAATTGTTTTTTCTTTAAGAAAGGAAGCCAAAGAGTGAACGAACCATAGAAATTCAATGATGCTTTATGTTCTCTGGAGGACATTAGCAGAGGCACAAGTTAAATTGTCCTGTTTCTTTCTACCTGACCCACATAAAATGGAGAAATTCTTACTCAAAACCCAGTCCACTGCATTTATTTTTTTTCAACTTGCATTTGATTCTCAAGAAAACAATGTAACAAAACAATATATTAACAATAAAAGTATTTAGTTCTGATAGAGTGTCCATTCACAAAATACACTGGAAATATTTATGTTAATTCTTGCTTTCCTTCCCTGGTCTTATGGCATTAAAATAGCATATGATTTGAACTCTCAAGTGAGACACCCACATTACTGTTATCATGGGACTCCAAGTAAATCTCCAATCAATTCTAGTATACCAGGAAGAAACTGTCCTTCTTGAATAAAATATGTCTCCTTTAGAAGACAAATTCAATTAAAATATATGCAGTTATAACCTAGTTGCTATATATTTCCTAACTGAGGAAAAACAAAAGGAAACCTCAACTGGGAAAAAAAGATCCTTATCTGAAAAGAAAACATCAGGACCTAGAGCAAAGATACTTTCCCCAATATCCTGGTTGAGATACTACCAGTTCCAGATAGTAAGACATAATCTAGTAGAACCCAAATTCATCTTTCCAATTTGAAACTTTTTTCAAAAATAATATATTCAGTTTTGTTTTGAAAAATGAGAAATAGAAAAAAATAAATGCTTATAATCTCACATAATAACATGGACCTAGGTCATTAAGAAAAATTTTACATAACACAGAAAACTTAGGAAAAGTTGTAAATGGCAACAATATGCATTGCACTTCATGGGAAAAGTTTTTCTTGAATTACTCACCAACATGGGTATTGTGGCTGCTCAAGTTGTGCTGAAGGTTTAGGAGTCAGTCAGAAATGAGACTGGAGATATTACAGGTGCGTACAACTGACACTACTTAGTCTTTCTTTCTTCAAAATATATATAGAAATAATACACAATGCGTACACTACAAGCAACGAAGTTATAAATGCTTGGACATATAAATTACAAGGAGATAGGCTGAGGCCAACTCTTGTGTTACATCCATGGCACAGTTAATATACTTGACAATGTGTTTTCTACAACTTGAATACTTCTCAAGGGATGAATCAGCGTTCTATGAGTATTGCACAAGCTATACTACATATGTCCTGGGAATTAAATAAGGTACTACCAGGAAGGTAAGGGACAGTAGGAATAAAAAAACCACACTTTTTTTCACAGCAAGTACCACAGAAAGGAATTCAGGTATATCTTTATCTTTGTCTGGTAAACTCCTGTATGATGATCTAGAAATGACAGATAAAGTACTAATTCAGAAAATGGCATGGGTTATACACTCTTTGTTTTTTAGAAACTCAGCCACAAGATGAACACTTGTAGCTATAAAAAGATTATGATGAAAGATGTGTGTAAGTGTTCTAAATCAAAAGTATCTATACCATAACACAAGCTAAATAAGTAGATGAAGAGATGAGGCAGGAGCAACATCAAGTAGTTATTGGCAAAATGTTACCTGGAAGACATGAAGGTTTTGGAACACTCTGAAGGTGGCCAATTAAGGTACTCAGTGTAATGAAGAAATGTAGGCAACATTCCAGGAAACTAACATGGTATAACACACAGATAGTTAAGATAAATGCATTATATTTATATCCCTTTCTTATCACAAGGCAATAATAGTAGGAGTCAATAGCTAATGATTAGCCACAGGTGTCCCTGTCCTGATATCTGAAGAACAAGGTGGAGTTGCAGTTGGAGTAGAATGAGATTGGAAGCCAGTGAAAGAAAATTTAGGAAGCAGGGAAATCAGAACCAAAGATTTAGCAAAGAGGAATGCTCAAATACACCTAATGACCTTGCTAAAAGATGAGTGAAGAGAAGATGTTTTCTAAGCAGAAGTCTTGCACATGGTTTATTATTCCTCTACCTTCCACCTAATAGAGCACCTGAGAAATGTACCTGTTTATCTTCATCCTTGATTTTACTTCAGAAAAAAGAATTTAAAATACCTAACCCTAAATACTTATCTAGACTAGCAGTTATACTTGTCAAAAAAAAAAGAACAGCTCTGAACAACTATATAATCTGAGACTCTGCCTTTAGTTGGATTATTTAAAGGAAGAGTTCCACAACAGGAGAAACAGCCTCAAACATTTAGCACTATCCATCTTAGACTCCTTTCCCTTTCTGATAATATACTCTGTTTGGGCTACTCTGAAGTTTCCCTGCTTACACTCTGACAAAGAAATTGGAATGTTGCTGGACCTAAAGCTTTCAGAAATGTGTTTTCCCATCCACATTCACCAAAAAGCCAAACCTCTGTCAGACTTTTTTTCAAAATCCTGGCCAATACATGCATGGCTCATAATGACAATAACTTTTTGATATGATCAAGTTACTTAATTCTGAAACTGAATAAATGCAACATTCACAGTGCAAACTCTTTACAGTAGTAGTTTAAAAAGATGTCAAGTTTCTCATTCAGTGGTTTGGGCATGCAGTATTGGAATCACAATAATCAAGAGATTACACTACACAGCATCCAAAACAAGTTCAGATTATTTGCTGTACACATAAGAAAAACGTAAGTGTTCTCCCACTTGATTACTACACAGAGATGTATGGCATAAAAGTTTTATTATGGTTGCTGCACTTCATAGATAATGGTAAATCTACAAAAGCATAATGTATGTGAATGCTAATGAATGCCAATAAAACATCGTAATGTAACCATGTCCTAACACAAAAGACTTGGTAATACACTGGTTATTTTACACCAACATGCGGCAGCCTAGTTCTTCAAAAATATCTATTCATTTAAGTGAAATTTAATGGTCAGAAATCAAATCTAAAAGTTGGTAGGCAAAATGCGCAGCCAGGGAAAGACAGACTACAATAAATATAAACATTATATAGTATTTCTCTATTTGTAGTGACAATGTCCTAAGTCTCATTTAAACTGGAGATCTGGGCATATAAGAGCTGGGTCCTCACTTCAATGATGCAGTTAACAGTTGCACAACACTCCTGTCACTCAGATGAAGGTTTGCAAACCCTTCTACCAGTTCAAGGCTGCCTTTCTCCCAGTTCTTCCTGACCACAGCCCTTTCTTTTCTCATAATGCTACTGCTGCCTCCTGCATCCAAGCTACTTCCTACTCTCTTCAAATCGCTCTAAGCCCTGCAGCCTCATCACTCAAGAGCCACAAATACTGCTTTGCATCATTTTAAACCTTTACCATATAACGTTTACATCCAATTTCTCCTCAATTCAATACTTTAAATTCTCCCATTCCAGAACTCCTTGAACATCTTTTCACTGTCTGCTGGCACATTTTGTTCCCTGCCTATGCCTGCAGCCTCACTGATTCTCTGGATTTCCCCACAAATGAAAGCAGAATTTTCACCTCATGCTCTGAGTAGAGCTTTTCAAAATCCAAACACCTGTTGCGTATGTCAGAAATCTGTCTTGGCAAGTAGGAAAGAAGGTCATATTTAAGAAAAAATAAAAACATATTAAGTCTTAGGTGGTGAACTTCTGCATTCTTTTTATATACCTTTCCCAAACAGACAATTCACTTCTGAATGTGCTGCTATTTTGCCTTGTTGTCCTAAGCTGAACTGAAGTTCTAAAAGCTGCAGCACATACAGGGCTATAGCACATTTAGCAGAGGACAGAGTCCTTTAAACATTTTCAGACACTAAGCTAGCTCCTATCAAAGACACCTTGGGGGTCATGGTGAAAACTTGCACCAATGAAGTCACTTAAAAGGGACCTGACGGTGCAACAGGTAGGTTATACAGCAAACCAGCTCTCTGGTAGGGTTATAAAGCAGATATTTGCTCTATTTGACCACTTTTAATAGTAAAATTAAGGGAGAGGTGCTTGTACTGAGGCACAGTGTAACAAAGAAGACCTCACTTTTCTGAAAATCGGTGGGCCAGTGGGACTTTAAGGGAAGAGTAAACCTCTCTGAGGATAAGTGCAGTTAAGATTTGTTCTCATATATCTGTAACAGTCTATACTTTTGACTAGACATGGCTGTGTTTAGAAAATCTGTATAAAGCTTCTTGTCCCATGTATTTCCTCACATTTACACATCCTGAGGAGTTCAACTGTAAAAGAGGAGCGGAAGGGTTGGTAAGGATACTGGAAAAGGGTGTAGCCACTAAAGCCATAGGAAACAATTAGAGCAGTGAGAGGATCTTGGAAGATGAAGTTAAGGTGGAAGGATCTGGGACTCAATTCACTTTGCAGAAGCTTAAAACAATATGACCTTTAAGGGGCTAACAACTAACAATAACCTGGGAAGTTACTAAGGTCACTTTGTCCATACTAACAGTGCTGTTCAGTGAAACCACCGTCCAAGGAGGCTGTCTAGAAAACTTAATAAAGCAAACCAAGTGTTGCAAAGAACTGCAGTGCCAGTGTATATGAACTCCTCTATCAAAGGCACCCCTCCCATTTTGAAAAGTATTTATAAAAGAAAAAAGCAGTCAAAAATTAAACTGCAACGAATGGTGCAAATTTGAAAACAACCAACAGCTGTTTTGAAATCTTGCCAAACCTGTTACTGTTTCTTACAGAATAAATCTACTGTAGGGTAATCAAGTGGGAGGCCCCATTTCCATCACAGTCACTGAAGAGAAATATGTTTCAAATGTAAACACTTTGAATGCCTCACCTTAAGGACCTCTATTTTGTCAGGGACTTTTTCCATACCTACATTCCTATAATCTCCAGTACGGCTAGTTTAAATAAAAAATGACATGCTGAAAAGTATGCATGTTTCAGTAAACGTAAATATCAATAAATGCCTACAGAAATTCTTCTCCACTAATAAGCAATGATAGTGTGAAAGGGATCAGAACCACTTCCATTCCTTTCAAACAAGGAAACATACTGTTGAAACTTAATTGAAGAAATCAAATTCTACCTTATTCATAAATGCCCTTTTAAAGAGATTATACATATTTTGCCTTTTAAAATTAAACTAAATGGGTAAGCAAATAGAGGCAATGATTTCAGATCTAAAGACAATTTTGAGTGTAATAAAAATGGGGATTTATTCGGATCGTTGCCATTACTAATAATCATCAGAACACATTCTAACACCAAATCTTGAGGCATCGGTGAATGGAATAATATCTTCATGGTCATACAATTTTGAACTTGCATTTTAACATGTCATCAGAGTTTTGTCATAATTTGTGCTGCTACAGTTTATTAATTTTGCAAAGGCAGAAATGTAGAAAAAAATTAAATACTATTTTCTCACATAATCTCTTCAAGAAGCAAACAGAATGAATTACACTGGTTGCTGATGTTCAAAATGGGACAATTCCCTGGCACTATAATGCCTTCTCCCTTTTCCTGTTGTAGAAAATTAAAGCAGGAAGAACAATCTTTGATTAATATTGTACTAAACAAAAAGTGGCACAACTAAACGAAAATTTTCTCAAACAGAGGCAATGCACTCGGTACATACTAAACACTCTTTGCAGATCCAGGATACAGAACTGGATAAGCATTGACCTAAGCCTTACATGGTTTTATATACAAAATAAAGGGCTTCTAACTTCCACTGTGAGAAAGGAAGTAATTAGAGTGATAAGCAGACAAAGAAGTTGAATTTACAGGGTGAACTGTATTAACAAATTTAGAATGTTTTTTTTTTATGAGAAGGCTGGACAAGCGATTGCGACAAATGTTCTTTTGATTCTAAAAACCATTACCTTTTCCATCACATTTTTCTCTCATTTCCTAGCACTGTTTATTGATGCTTAGTGATTGTTACAATTTAACAGGACTATTTAATGGAATGGACTTTGTATGCCAGGGATTACAACAATGCTTTCAAACCTTTCCAGATAAATTTATTTCATCTAATAGTTTAATGATCACTGTTCACTTCAGGTACTCTAAACTGTCATCTACTGCACTTAAAACAGATGGAGTAGGGCCCCACCAAATAAATATAACAGCATTAACTTAGTGCACACATCTTCCTCAGGTATGGTGACACAGTAGGCTGTAAACATGTGCACAGATTTTTTTTATTTTATTTTAAGCAATCATCCTGAGCAATAGAGAGGCACAGATTGAGGTAGAAGCGAGAACATCAGGCCCCATACCAAGTTCTCATTTTCCAGCCAGGAAATAAGGCACGGGAACTTGGCAGAAGAATGCTAAAGAGAAAGCATATTGTCCATTTTTCTAAAAACCTTCTGGGGAAATACTTGCTAAGTATAGCTACAGTACAAAAACTTGGATAATCAAGATGGTGTATGTACCTCTTGACAAATGAAACTCTCAAATGCTGCTAGCAATTGCTCAGGCTAAGTCCTAAAAGAAAATGCCTTGCCTTGTTTATCTTGGAAAAAAAAAAAATAATGACTATACTCACACTTGATGCATTGCTGTACCAACCTATAGATGTAAGGGTAACATAATTCTGAGAACTAGCTTTTGTAAAAGAGAAAACTTATCTGCTTGGATAAAAATGACACCAGACATGAGACCTTGATATGAAAGAGTTATTACAAAAAAATTCTCCAAATTGAGATAAGGTTTGTATTTCCTATACCTTCTAGAAACCAGATGATGACACAGACATATTCTAGAGTAAATGCTCTACATGAGCCTTGCATTGGGCTCAATCTGGTTTTAGATAAACAACTTTTGGATAAACTTTTTTTTTAGATAAACTAACTTTTTGGAGAGTTGCTTTTCTTACCACATCAGATCAAGAATGACTTCACATACTATAATGAAATTGCCCAATTGCTTGACTACATGAAGACAGACTTGCTGTAAAACAGGAAGTATTTGTAATATGGATTCAACAAATCTAAAGTGAAGAGGTACTCAATTCAAACAAGACTGATCTTGAAAAATACATTTCTCTGTATCAAGAGAGAAAAATTTTATTCACGAAGGGCAACAAATGACCACCTTTCATCAGCCTTTTGCAAAAGTACCACTCTGACTTTAGTTCTCAGCACTTCATGCAGCTTCTGGGGACACCCCATCAATAGGACAAGACAGCTTAAAATGGTTTAAAATAAAGAACTGAGCCACTGACAGATAATGTTGGAATGACAAAAAGCAGGTTTAGATAAAGAGAACACAGTACAGTGAGGTGGGACCAGATGGAGAGACAAATATCCCTTTAAGTGTCAGCTCCTGAAGAGTATACAAGGTAGATTCAACACTGAGTTAATGGATACTGTCATAAGAAGGATGCTAGAGAAGTTGTGGAGAACATTGTAGCTGGTGCCCCACGTCCTCTCCATCATTTTGGGCAATCCAGACCAGACTAGTTGGGTACACACTTATGGATGCTGGACAGACAACTGAATGTATGTATCTTTGTGCTCTTGAGCACATAGATATGAAAGGGTGAATGAAATCCTTTTTGTTTTAAAATACACCACCTATCTCTCCTATAATAGCTGGCATTGAACTTTGCTACAGCATCATTAAATTATTTGCTCTAAAAAGAAAGAAACAAGTAGAAGAAGATTGTTGTTTATCCTTACAGGTATACTTTTAAAATTTCTGATTATTTTATCAAAAAAGAAGACAGCAGTAAGTGATGTGAATTATTTATTATGTCAATAGTCAGTGAAAGCACAGAAGCAAGCCTTCCTGTACATAAGCTGTTGATTAAGGAACTAAAGAAGAAGAGCAGAAGAAAATCAAATTCCTACAAACAGCGCATATGACTATATGAAAATTCAGCCTGTAAGATGCATAGTTTTACTCTTGAAACCATTTTCCATAAACAAGATTGAGTCAATTGGCCTAGTTAATAGGAACTAATATCCCCAATGAAAAAAGAATGAACGGAGATGGGAAGTCAATATTCCTTCTCCAAGGGGCCAACTCCACAAGGCATCAAAATGATCTCCAAGTGTAAACAAACTCAACAAGCATTGGTGAAAGACCAGAACTAGATATAATGAAAATGGAGCTTGAAACTATTCTGTAGAGGTGCATTCACAGTAATTTCTAATTGGAGACAGTGGATGAAAGACACATGTAACTACACTGCTGTTGGGAAAAAATCAAAATCAACAAACAAGCCCAAAAAACCTCATCTTGCACGGTATCAGAATTCAAACCAGAGATTTACTTTGGATAGGAACTGAAAAGATGTAGGTAAGGAAACTAATGTGAGAAGGATGCACATCTTTTCTTTTTCCTAAGAAAATGACAAACTGAAATTATGGGAATTTGAAAAAGACACTTGGCCATTAAAGACAGTGTAGCAAGAAGTGAAAACTCTTGCTCCCAAGACTAATTGAAAAAAACATTTCAAGGAGGAACTGACAAGTTGATGCAGCATAAGTATACAGAGATTAGAACTTATGCAATGCATGTGTGAGCCAAGACGTATGTACTGATCGATTATTCTCTTCTGAAGGGATACACATGAGGAGTAGTTACAAAGTGAAAAAAATAATTCTTTCCAGGGAAAGACTGAGAAACTTTTTTTCTGACACGTTTGGAAGTCTCACTGGGCTCTGGAAAAGAATGAAGCTCTGTAGCTGAATAAAATACCACCTGGTTACTAAGAAAGAGAAATGTAGGGATATTTTGCACATTAGAGCTTCTTTGTACGATTCATTATATAACAGGTCTGAAAAGTAGCTGATTCTATGAATGCAAGAATTGTTCTGGATCTTCTGGATCTGATGCCAGTTCCCAACTACTCTAACATCCTTCTTTAGTTCCGTTATAAGCAATTCTTCAGCATGAGTAAGGGCAGGGAACCAGATTTTGGCACTGCTATACTATTTATCAATATTATTATTATCAATATTACTACTTTTATCATCAATATTACTACTTTTATCAATAAATATAGTACTACTTGAAGCACAGATATTCAATAAATAAAGCTAAGTCAAATAAGTACTTCCACTGAAATTCATTGTTCAGCTTGCACCTGACCCCAGTCTTGATTGTTCCTCTCTAGAGACTTCTTGATGGGTCTATTTTGGTACTAACAAAAAAACCCTAAAAGCCTACCCCTGTAGTTTTTGACCTTCCTACAAAGTGAATCTTTGATTTTAGAGAGGATTTTAGTAACTTTGCTTTTATTATTTATGATGTATTTGAAGGTTTTTTGATATCCTGAGCACACCAAGCTGCTTCTTACTTACAATGTTTCCCTTCTGAAGCTGCAGCAGGTTGTTAACTATCAACCAGGGTTTGTAACCAAAATGTAAACAAAAAATAATACTTGCTAGGGCTCAATTATCCACGTTTTCCATTATTATCCACAATTATGCACAGGACAATACACTATAAACAATAGGAGGAAAAGGCAATGATTATATGAAAATATTCTAGTATCTTAATTAGTAATTGATTTGAAAACCATTGCTGCACTGTATTGAGAAGAACCCAGGGGGATATAATAGTTCAGTAATGTTAGTAAGCAGGATTCCTCATCTTGAGGCAGCTCTGGCTACTTTCTGCTCCAATAGACATTCTCTCAGCATCTCTTTTTACTAAAAATGATATTCTGTAATTGTGGAATGTGCATTAAAAACACTTAAGAGAAAATTAAACCCAGAAATAATCATGAAAACATTGGAGTTTTTAGCAGGATCAAGTAATTAAGTATGCCTGTGTGCATTTTTACAAGAAAAACCAAGAAACCCTTGCAGTGCTTGGGGTGTGATTTCTTCTATGTAGATGATCTTAACAATTTAAAACATCCTTTGCACTATTATATGGTCCTCAACCATATCAGAGATAAAGAGCTGTGACAAAGCTACTTACTCAAGCAAGTTCTTAGGCAGAAAAAAACTTCAGCGCATGCAAATTTAATAAATAAAAAGGTAATAAACTTCACTTGGAAATTTAGTGTATGTATTCCAACTTTGAAATACATTCACATACTTGCCCTATTGCTCTCACCTTGACAATCACCCTAAGAAGAAATAATAAGAATCAAGTTGAAAAAAAAAATGCACTCAAATATATGAAAAGCATTTACACTATGGATAAAACTACAGCTTGTCAAAACATGTCTTGAACAGCATCTTATTATTAACTAAGAATTTCTGGTAAGCATCCTGATCTTTCTTCTACGGAAAAATACTGAATATTTCTACTGAAAAAACAGTAAAAATAATTGACAAAAACAGCTTCCCAACTCCACCTGCTCCCATCTGCTAATTTCATTACTTCACACAGCAGTTGTATATTGAAAGTCAAACACTAGACTGAAAACAGAAATCATAATTAGGTTTAATATAAATCTATAGCTCATTTGACCGTCTGGATGTCAGGGTACACATTCAAACATTAAATCTGTGGTTCCTGACAGGTGTTCTAAGCATCATCTTTCATTGGAAGCAAGCATGAGAAATGACTAAAATAATAAGATTTTTTTTGTCACTGAAATATCTTTCATCAGTCTTTTATTTTTTTTTAAAAAAGTTTAATGTATTTTTTCTAGGCTATCTCATTTCAGAAATTCTCTGCAACTGAAACACGTACACAAATTACAAGTATCATAACATTTTACATGGAGAATATTAGGTCTTTAGGTGAATGTCAACTTCTCAATAATAAAAACAGTTCTTCAAAGGAGACAGTAAGTTACAGAAAGTGATCAACTAGCTGAATGAAATGTACTGTGCTACAAAGAAGGTGTGGCTGGCTGGAGTGGTGGACAGATGAGATGACATGTGACTGGAGTGTCCCGATGGATGGTTACAGGCTCTTCAGGGGGGATAGGCAGGGCAGAAGAGGCGGAGGGGTGGCACTATATGTAACAGAAGGGTTAGAATGTGTGGAGCTCACAGTTGGCAATGGCACAGTTGAGAGCCTCTGGGTAAGAATCAAGGGGCAAACAAATAATGTGGATGTCACTGTGGGAGTCTGCTATAGACCTCCTAGCCACAGAAAGGCACCTGGGGGTCCTGGTTGATGGCAAGTTGAATATGAGTCAGCAGTGCCCTGGCAGCCAGGAGGGCCAACCATGTCCTGGGGGGCATCAGGCAAAGCATCACCAGCTGGTCTAGGGAGGGGATTGTCCCGCTCTGCTCTGCACTGGGGCAGCCTCACCTTGAATATTGTGTGCAGTTTTGGGCACCACAATGTAAGAAAGATATTAAGCTCTCAGTGAGTGTACAAAGGCGGGCAACAAAGATGGTAAAGAGTCTGGAGGGGAATTTGTGCGAGGAGAGGCTGAGGTGACTTGGGCTGTTTAGCCTAGAGGAGTCTTAGGAGAGACCTCATTGCAGTTATAACTTCCTCATGAGGGGAAGAGGAGGGGCAGGCAGTGATCTCTTCTCTGTAGTGACCAGTGACAGGACCCAAGGGAATGGCCTGAAGTTGTGTCAGAGGAGGGTTAGGTTGGATATCAGAAAAAGGTTCTTCACCCAGAGGGTGGTTAGGCACTGGAACAGACTCCCCAGGGAAGTGGTCACAGCACCAAGCCTGACATAGTTCAGGAAGGGTTTGGACAATACTCTTGGCCACATGGTGTGACACTTGGGGATGGTCCTGTGCAGGGCTAAGGGTTTGACTAGATTATCCTTGTGGGTCCCCTCCAACTCAGCATATTCTGTGATTCTGTGACTGTTTTGTTAGACTTGAAAAAACTTCTGAAAAGTAGCCTTGCTTGCTCATTTTAGCTGTAAGATAGAGCCTATATATTTACACAGGAATCAAAAGCCATCTATCACAACCAGAAATATGTAAGGATCTAACTTACCACCAAGGGTTTTGTCTGGTTCAGTGTAACTGAAAAAAGCATAGCTAGGGATGGGACAGAAAACCAGCAAGTAAAGTAGAGAGAGACTTTTTCTTATGCAGAATATAAGAGGTTATGGCAAGGAAATAGCAAGATGGAAAAAGAAAAACGTAACTCTCATCTTAAAAATACTATTACAAGTTCCTTAGGAACCTTCAGGATAATGCTGAAAGAAAGTTTGCACGTTGAAGTGGAAGAACTGAACAGCAGTGAGACTGATGATCTTGCGAAGTGAAATACTTTGAACACATCTTGTCACTGAAATGAATTCTAGCAATAATTTAAAATCTGTCCTTGGTCTTCTAAATCTGCTTCATTTGACTTCGACACACAGCACTGCCAAAAATTAAATATTGATTACACCATTTATATAGAGAAGTGAAGACTTCAACTTGAAAACTGTGATTTTCTTTTATACCAATATCATCTCCCTAAGAGGACAACAAAATGAGAAGTTTGAAATAATGACTCAGTCATTTGCTCTGGATATATTCTTCTAAGTTATCTGAAGTTATAGATCAAAAATTTTATATTGTAAGCATAAAAAAACCCCAAGAGTCAACACAAATAGAAATATTATAAAAAAAAATAGGTAGTGTATTGCTTTTGTGTCTGAAAAGAATATTGCATTTTACTTGACGAAAATGCCAACCACAAACACACACAAAAAAATAGTAAGATTTTAGATTCTAAGCAGCTATTGGAAATAACAAGAAAAACTTGCACGTCACACTGTGTCATCCTAAACTTTTGTCATGTGAGTATTCAGCAAAATCATCTAACCTTGTTAAGAAAGCAGTAAAACCTTTAAAAGATCAAAACTATATTGTAGAAAATAAAAACATCTTTCATAATCAGTATCAACTTTATGGTTGAATGACTCAAAAAGGGAGGACTGCTAGTGCAGTTTTCCTCTGAATAAAACTTAGATTGCCTCCATATGTGAATCTATCTACTATAAATATGGTTTAAATGCTCTTTGAGCAGTGGTCGATTTTGTTTGAACCTCAGATACAATTCAGAGAACAAGAAAGATTTATTAAAAGCTAACAAAAGTTACTTTGCTTAGTCTTGGGGATGTACCTAATGATAGGCAGAGTAGTCCCAATGGCAATTTGTGTAAAGAAGTTCTAATCTTCCAAGAGACTAAAGTGAAAAATTTATCATACAAATCATACAATAGTTTGAGTTGGAAGGGACCTTTTAAAGACCATTTAAGTCCAACTCCCCTCCAATAAGTAAGGACATCTTCAGCTACAGCAAGTTGTTCAGAGCCCCATCCCAGCTGACCTTGAACACTTCTAGGGATGGGGCATCCACAGCTTCTTGCAACTTGTACCAGTGCCTCACCACCTTCAGTAAGGTATTTCTTCCTAATATCTAAGTTGACTCTCCTTCGGTTTAAAAACCATTCCCCCTTGTCCTATTGCATCAGATCCTGCTAAAAAGTTTGTTCCCATAATTACTTCCTTTACCAGGAAATTATGTTTTTGAAGACTGATTGAAAAATCCAGGGTCAAACTCAATATTCATCATTTAGTACTTTGTTAGAAACAGAGATTTTCAGAAAACACGGACAATTAAGTGTAAACAGTAAAGCAAATTTAAAATTAAATGTCTACATGATCTGTTTTATATATAAACAACACTAATATGTTTATATTACATCCAAAATATGAATAACAGATCAATCAGTAGCATTAGTAATGCATTATCCCATACCTTCTCTCCAATACCCTCGTGCATTAGTAACCTGCTACTTACATTCATTTAATAGAGGTGCTCCTGTTATTGCAGAAGCTCCACGTCTTTCTGAGGCATAGACAATTTTCTGCTATTCAGCAAATTCAGTAAGGGCTTACGTACACTTAGGACAAAAAAATACACGAAAATGGTACAACAAAATAAACTGGAATACATAGTTGACAAAGAAATACAGTGCCACTAGCTTTGTGGCTAGACCACCACTCCGAAAATATGTATCATCAAAGAAATAATTTTTTTCCCTGACACTCCTTCATCTTTGTTTCCTGTTGTATATACACATTTTGGAGCCCTGAAATGACTTCCTAAACTAGCAAATGAGAATACTGAAAAGATATACACTTGCAGATTAAAGAAAGCCAGGATCCAGAAGGAAAAACTCAGTAAGTGAAGACATTTAGACATATTGATAATCTTGAAGAATACAAATGAACCATATTTCTTGATGAATTCAGATGATGTTTGAGAACTTGAGGGTACTGAAAAGGGCTGAACAGAAAGATAATTGGGTAGTTTCTTCAATTTTTTTAAAAGTAATATGTAAAATGAGCAAAGAACTCTCTAAGTGGCAAAGAAGCTTATACTTTTGTGAAAAATCCAACCTCTAGGCAATAGGAATAGGTGACATCAGCTTTCAAGTTTATTTTCCAGTTGGGCTCTTCTTTATCTTTGCCTATATTGGCTTGTACCACCCACCTTTGAAAGACATCACAGAAAATCTAGACTAGCTAGATGTTGCATAGCAATTCCTACTATAAAAGTGGTGTGGTCTCATACATTTTGAACAAAATCTATTTTGCAGTAATACATGAAAAGCAGGTCTCAACACAAACTACCAAAGCATGATCTGATTATGTAATGAGCTCATCTCACCTAATTTCCCAAACAGAGTTTCAGTTTTTTAGCCTGTTTCATAGTTTTTGTAGATTCCTTATGTATTCTCTGAATCTTTGAAGACACTCTAGAGCAGTACATTCTGCTTCATAACAGATAAGCTTTACTCCTTTCCACTGTGATAAACTTCCTGAAAACACAGAGGCTTCAACTAGAGCTATTTCTCAGCAGAGTTGCTTCTTATTTATGCCTGTTACTGGTCTCTTTTGGTTTTCTTCGGAAACTCTTATTTTGTCGACAGGCATAAAACTCAGTGCAGTTTCTCTGTTTCGTATTGCTCTTCTGCTCCAGGTTTTTATTTTTAAGCCATTAGACAAGACACAATTTTTTAGAAAACAAATGAAGGAGGTGCTTGCAGTTAGAATTCACAGAACAATCTTAAGTAAACTATATAATGAAGCTCAAGTTTGCTGGCCATCAGAATAATTTTGATTCTACTACAGTGAAGGTGAGCACTGCATGAAACAATCTCACAGTTTAAACCAAAATATTTCTACGGGTGGTTGCCAATAAATCTTGTTTGCTGATAGAAAAGAATGAGACAGCAGGAAAGAAGAACTAGCAGATGCTGGGCAATCATTTTAGCAAGCAGAATAATCCTCAAGGATCATGAATTAGATAAGGAAGAATGTTATTATTTGCCATCTGCTACTGGTCTATTAGTATGTCAGCATCTGGTGCCACAGAAAGATCTTTGTGATGTGAATACACAAAGTGAATGCAGACAGTTTTGTTCTGCTGAAAGGAATTCTGCTGAAGGTAAACATTACAGGCCTTGCCACTGGTCAATTTGCTTAGTTTTTCATGTATGCTATTTAAAGTTTGATAAAAAAAGAACATTATTAGAGTTCACCTCAATGATTAAATAGTATAGTGTAATCAGTAAGAATTGCATAATAATCCCACAAGGTTGGCATTAAAACTTTCTTTCTATTCAATTTAGGCTGGTTTTGTTTCCAAATGTCAGGCAGCAAATATCCAAGTTTGAGCAAAGTCAGTTGGTTTGAAAGTGTCTTAAACTGATCAATAATAAAGTGGGGCACAGATCTGCCCCGTCTTAGGCTAGAAATTTGCACATATATTTTGTCGATGAAATACTAATTGCTCAATGTTGTTACTCAGTGGCAGGATTATCTATGTTCCTGGGGATACTAAAGCATATTAAATACATTCAAGGTGCTAACAATTTCATATTCATGACAGATATTGCAAGAGATAACATGAAACTCCAGTAATCATAAGGTGTTGGTGGATCCACATATTAAATTGTGCAACAGTATACATGGAACAAGCTATACCATCCTGCGCTTATCTATTTTTATGTAGAATGACACAACCCTTGCATGCGAACCAACCTTGTTCAACAGAGGCAATACATTAATCTGATAGATTATATGGCTGAGCATGGAGTTTGCAAGGCATAAGAATACTTACTTTTGGTGTTGGGCAGGATGCAGTGGAGAGACGAGAGGTGGCCTGGGCACGAGGAGATTCTGAAGGAGTAGTACTGAGGGAAGCTGTATCACGTGGGAGAACCTGAACACCACGAGAGATGATGGAATCTGGAATCTTAAAAAGAAGAGAGAGAGAATTAATAGTAAAAAAATATACTGTATGTAAAACTTAAAACCTTACATCAAAAACATAGGAATACCCCACTCCTCTGTTTGCATACCTCCTCATACCCAGTGCTTGGCAGTGGTTAATGGCATGTTCTCCTAATTTCAGTAACAAATTCCTAGCAAATATACAAGATCATACTCTAACTGAAGCAGCATAGAACATACTATTTCCCCTGAAAAACCTATGAATCAGACATACTACAACAGCAAATGATAAGAAAATAATAGTTTTCCTCTTAAGCCTCTGTTTCAAACTCAACAATGACCAAGAGTGATTTCTGCTGTGGCATGAAGGGAGGCAGACTTTCCATTCTCTAACTACAGGATAATATTCTGAAAAGAAAACCACTTCCTAGTAATGACTGAAACCCTCTAAAGAAAGGTCATGCAGTGAGAAAATTTCTCATAAGAAATCTCATGCAGTGTGTAAATATTCTTTATGCCATGAAGACTTTATTTCAGCTACAAAAATTCTTGATGTAAGGTCTGTGCTGCAAAAGCTACAGGCCTCTTTAGAGGGAATAAAGGCAAAGGAATTAGAAATCACCATCCAAAGCCAATACTTGCTTTAAAATACATTGTGAGGGGAAAAATAAAAAATCTGTCTTCCCCCCCACATAATATATTAGAGGGTCAGATAGGAAAACTATTCCACCTGATGAAAATCTGGCAAACTGATGAGGAGAAGGCTGAGGCACTCAACAATTTTTGTCTCGGTTGTCACCGGCAACCTCTTTTCCTACACTTCTTGAGTGGATTGCCCTTAAGCCAGGGACTGGGGGAGCAAAGACGTGTGGACTGTTATGTGGATGAGGAATTGGCTGGACGGTTGCATCCAGAGGGTAGTGGTCAATGGTACAAAGCCCTGATGGACATCAGGGACAAGTGGTGTCCTTCAAGTGTCTGCATTGGGACCTATGTCATTCAGTGTCTCTAGCAATGACATAGCGGGATCGAGCGCACCCTCAGCAGATTTGCAGACAACACCAAGATGGTGATGGAGAGCAGTGCTGCTGAGAAGGACTTGGGGGTGCTGGTGGATGAGAGGTTGGACATGAGCTAGAAATGTGCACTTGTAACCCAGAAAAGCCAGTTGTATCCTGGGTTGCATCAAAAGCAGGGTAGCCAGCAAGGCAAGGAAAGGGATTCTCCCCCTCTACTCTGCCCTTGCGAGATCCACCTGTAATACTGTGTCCAGCTCTCTGGTCTTCAGCATGGAAAGATATGGACCTGTTGGAGAGAGCCCAGAGAAGGGCCACAAAAGATGGAACACCTCTCCTATGAAGACAGGCTGAAAGAGCTGGGATTGTTTAGCCTAGAGGAAAGAAGGCTCCAGGGAGACCTTATTGCGGCCTTCTAATACTTAAAGGGGGCTATAAGGAAGATGGGGATAAACTTTTTAGCAGGACCTGCTGTAATAGGACAAGGGGTAATGGCTTTAAACTAAAAGAGGGTAGATATACACTAGATGAAGACATTTTTTACAATGATGGTGGTGAAACACTGGAACAGATCGCCTAGACAGCTTGTGGAAGGCTGATCCCTAGAAACATTTAAGGTCAGGTTGGATGGGGCTCTGATCAACCCGATGTAGTTGAAGATGTCCCTGCTCATTGCAGGAGTTTGGACAAGATGGCCTTTAAAAGTTCCTTTCAAACCAAACTATTCTGTGATTATATTTCTAAGCTTGAATTTTAGTGACAGATCCTTTAGCTGGTGAAGTAAATGGAATTACACCAAGTTACGACAGTGAGAAAGCATTCTTATTTTCAGTTAGAAATCATTATTTTTTATCTTCTTTCAGTTTTAAAGAAAAGAGATGGAGGAATGAATCTGAGAATAAAGCTTTTCTTAAATTTTATATGTTGAGTCTTAGAAAGTTTGTTGGCTTTTATTACTGCAGTATTTGGGCCCAGTCACGTAGCTATTACACCAGCTTTATAATTGACTAGATTACTATTTTAACATAATGATTTATTTATTTATTTATTGTAAAATGTTAAGACACAGAAATGATAACTACCTCAGATAGGAGAAGTGGTCTCTAACATTAATTCTACCACGCAAAATGCAATAGATTCCACTATAACACACTCTTTACAAAGGGTTATTCTGATTTTGTTTTCATTATTCTAACTCCTTCCTTTTTCAGAGGCAGCAATTCTACAAGATCACTTTTCTCTTACTTCCTGCAATTCACTTCTCTATCACAACAAACCAGAAAGTGTATACTTTCAGACCTTTGAAGGAAAATATATACACACACATATCTTAAGATCTTTCTCCTCATTAAGAATTTCTTAGTTCAGTATAATGTTGAAACTCCAAGTGAACCACCAAGAGAACCCCTGTGTTTGGGGGAAATGGCAGTAGCAGACAATAAAAGGAAGCAAGAAATGAAGATCCAGTGACAAGCCAAATAAATTATTTCCAGCATTTCCAGCTGGGATTTTTTCTTAAATGGAGATGCTGTTACTCAGTCTGCATCTAGGCATTTTGAGCATTCTTGTCTTGTAAGACTTGAGGGCACACAGAAGCCAGGAAGAAGCTTGAATCCTAGCCTAAATCCTTTATCTGTTGCATTCTTAGGACATTAGGCAGCTTTGTCGCTCGTCTCGGTGTAGTTAAAATGACCCACCTTAATACTCACATCATTAAATACTGTTCTTTTAATGTCATTTTCCAATTCCTCAACTTCCTTGGTTCCCATCTATAAATAATGACTATGTTTAACTTAGCAACTCTGACTTTGACATATGGGGTTATACCTAGGAGATTTCACCATATACCCTCCTCCACATATTAAGAGTGTCTCATGTTTATAACCTGTTTATAAGTTGTGTGAAAACAGATCTAATTCACAGTGTGCCACCAACTGCCCTCTTTTTGCTCTACTGCTGTGTTTCTAGACTAACAGTGGGTTTTTTGCCAGTCAATTTCTGTCAGTGTTTAAAAAACTTAGTGATGTATTTAAGAGGTAAACAAGTTCAATGATATTCTGAACATTCAAACAGTTTAGAAGTACAATTTGCCTCCTGTTCACTTTTTCTCCTGAAATCCCATCTTAAATTTGTTAAGCCCAAAAATAGGCTGGCATCTGTAAGTTCTCTATTGGCATAGATACTACCTACAACTTTTAATGTTTCCTTTTAATCTCCTTGCCTAATACAGCAAAAAATTACATCTTGAGAAAGGCATAAAATAAAAAAAAAGACAATAAAACAGTTTTAAGTCTTTAAATAAGACACCTTTTCTTTACACTCCTTCGATACAGAGTTGCACACATCTTGAGATGACTGTGTATGGTCCATTATCCTTTTGTACACTCAAAACCTCACAACACAAATAATAATATTGCTTTTGCAAATGATACCACGGTCCAGTTCTCTCTAGGTTAACTCTGGTTGATCTAGAGTAACCAGATATTTCATGTTGTCTCATGCTCTTCAGGAAAGAAAATTTGTTTTGTTTTGTTTTTTTTTTTTTTTTTTTTAAATTGTCCACCATATTGATGAATCATTGCTTCTAAAAATTTATCTGATATAACCTTCTTCATAAAAAAAAACCCCTCTCTCTTTAACAAAGTGACTGAGACAATCCCAGTTTCTACTGAACTGTATGTGTAGTACTAAATTTTGCCTGTGAAAAAAATAAAGTTTAAGTAAAATTTCAGTCAGGACATTAATCAGAAAATGAAGCTGAAGATAAAGGCAAAAGATAATCACAGGCATTTAATTCCAGTGAGAATTACTGCCTAATCAATACCTTTACATAAAATACAATCCCCAGAAAACAATTTATATATAAACCTGTCTAGAACTGTAAGTTCTAGAAAAAAATCTGAGAGAATTTAGTTCACAGTTACAAATTTTTCTTTTTTTTCTAATATGAAAGTGGAACATGCTGTATTGCTAAAAGCAGAACTAATATTCTCTTTAAACACTGAAACATGCTGAATTCAGAGAAGGTACTATTATGTACACTGCATAAACAAATATATAAAATTTTAATGTGATATGGGGAATTTCTGCTTTTTCTCACCTATATTTAGGGTTTTTTTCCTTTAAAAATTAAAAAATTAAATTTAGGTAATCTAAGTCTCTAATCAAGGCAACTTCTTGTTAACCCTGTTAAAGAGGTTAATAAACCCGTTAGAAATTTCTGTGCTTCCTGGAGCATAGAAACCTGCAATAAAGAAGGGCAGGAATATTATCACACTTTTGATGGACTTTTTTTAAAACTTCCACAAAGTCACACTGAGCATTTATGATATCTCTCCTCAAAAGTTTTTACTCATTTTCCAGTTTCAACTAAATTTAATTGAGGGTAGAGATCTCAAAACTCTAAATGGAGTACAAAACTCCTCTTAATTCAGTGAAAATAGTTTCTGTTTGCACTAGCTGGAGTGAAAAACCTGTTGTAACACACTGACGAAGAGAGAAATAAATGAGAAATGAATGAAGTGACAGAGAAAGATATTCAGTGTATCCATCAGTTACTGCTTCTGCAAGTTTAATCTGACCTGCCCTTTCTGTGAAATACTTCTATATGGGTTTAAATATTTGTGCTTTTAGATTAGAGAACTAAGCATTGACAAGAAGGGAAAAAAAAAAGTATATGAGTTCTTTATCCTCTTCTGCCCATGACTGGAACAAAGACTGACAAGCTCAAGAGTAATCCGCAAAAGGACACATAGATGTGGATGACATCTTAACAGCATGCTTCAGAGAGGCTAAAATCACCATCTTACTGATACTGAGGAACATGGTGCAAAATCTAGTTTAGTTAACTAAAAAAAATTGAACTATTGCAATAAATGTGTATGTGTGTATGCATGTGTAAGTATGACAAAGCTATGTATATAGCTTTATAATCAGGTGTGTGAACTTGAAAGTCTTCCCATTTCCTAAGTGATTTTTCAAGAGACATAGAATCATGTTTTAAATACAGAGGTATTAGGCAATTTGACTGATGGTTTTAATTACTACTTGCCTAGGGGAATAGGTCCTTTATACTGTTCATTGAAATAGTCGTCTACTATTCACTAAAATCCAGTAATTTATATTAGGACCACTGTATCCTGACTCCTGAATTCTTCTGTATTTGAGAAATTCTACTTCTAAACAGAAATTAAGAATAAGGGAGAAACTGCAAGTGATGAAAACAAACTATGAACATCCAGTGCAAAAGCTCTATTGTGTTGACAAAAAATCTATTGAGAGAAATGCAGTAAAGCAAGGCAAACAAAGGGGAAAAAATTACAATTTCATAGCTCTAAAGCAGTAATTTTAGGAGATTATTTTAATTATATTCAATTATTGAGTATATTAGATGATAAAGCCTATGACTAATCAAAACCACAGGCTTTATAGCAATTATTATCTCAGCAGCTAAATGATTCAAACTGACAAAACACATGAACTTTACCTTGTTTAGCCCTATAACTTAAACAGATATTTTCTGTAGCATGTGCTCTAAAAGATAGCACTGATGTGTTCTTCGTTAGAAGAAAATAACTGTCTATTACACAGACTAGGAGGCAGGCAGTGTATTTTTAGCTGGTGTTAGTGCAAAAGCCTCTTGGAAGTGTCTCTTACCAGTTCTCCTGCACTGCCTGCTGCGTGATGGCAATAACTGATGAGACCAGGGATGAGTTGTTCACCTTTTGCCATGATAACAGCTGAAGTGGTGTAGGATGGATGCTTCTAATGCACAACACATAACAGCTATGAATACAGTGACATGAAAACATGAAACTATACAAGCAAATGATCAAAAAGGAATGAGGTGAAAACAAGTGTGACACTGAAATGCCAACTTCGTATGAACATAGCCAGTTTAGATCTCAGGTATTTTCTGCCATTAAAATGGCACATATTATTTGTCTTTGCCTATATCACAAGAAATTAAACAATTTAAAGTTTGCATTAATAAAAACTGATACTTGCAAGTGTTAATTACCTTAATTCATCCCTGTAAAGACATATGTAATCAGGATTTTCTGTATATTGAGAGATGATCTCCAGCTGCAGCTGTCTTAGAAATGTCAAGATGTCTCAGACCTGAATTCACATTTCTGGAGTTAGAATGTTGCAGCTTTGGTTTAGAAATTGTTTAATATAATTTCGAGTTACTTAGACTTTCAATTCACATAATAGGAATTAAAAGCACAATTTGTGGCGTAAATATAGAACAAGGCAGTTTGGAAAAAAAACTTTCCAAACACATAGGGATACAGTGTCTTTTTCACTTGAAAACTGAAGACATAAAACTGAGGTAAATATTTATATATTGCTTCAAATAATACAATAATTCTTTGGAAAACATTTAAATTTTGAAATTAAATTATTTGCAGGTGTTGTCTCTTTTTTTTAGAATCTCCAATTTATTACTTTAGTTTGAGTAATGTTGATCTATAACTACTGGTTAAAGCAAGGTTATAAAGACAAAATGATGATATTTAGTTTGTTGGTAGAATTTCACATCTCTTATGTGGGCATGCACACTGGAATAGAGTAATCTGAATAGCTTATTACTTAATCTGCTACCTATCTGTCATAGTTTTTATCAACCAACATTTTAATTTCAAATAAGATATTATGGGTTAGAAACTTTTGTTGCAATTCCTTAACATGCCGCTTCTGGACTTCGCATGTTCAAGTGTGTGAGTACTTTGAATTAAAAAAAAACCCACTAAAAACCATATGCCACATCAGAACAGTATTATAAAAACATATGTTAACATCAAGGTAATAAATCATATATCTCCCACTGAAATTTGAAATCACCTACCAAGCCAGAATTCTTATATTTTTATGATGTTATATTTCTACAAAAACACACCTAAAATACATCTGTTTAACCACAGAGACATCAATATATAGTCTTAATATGCAATTGAATATTGGTGGAAAGTACCTGAGATAGAAACTAAAGGAGTCTCTTAGGGAAACAGGCCAGACTCACCTTAGCTGCGATAGCTGCTGCTGTTATATGTGAAGAAGAACTGTCCTCTGTTGAGGCAACTCCGCTATCCTTCTTCTCTTCCTCCTCTTCCTCACACTGTACTCCTTTGTCTTCTGTCTGTTTGTGAGGGCTGGTGGTTGGAGGAGGAGAAAGAGGAGGTGGTGGTGAAGGCAGATCTTCAAGCTCATCGTGTACCTCCTTTACTTTTACAATGGCATCCCGCAAAAGATCAATGGCGTGAGGTAGGGCTGGCAGTATAAACTGAAAGCATTCCTATGCACAACAAGAAGAGAAATTACTATGAAAAGTTACCTGCAGAAGTAAATTGGGATCTTTCAGATTTACTCTTAAAATATATTTGGGACTTAGATTTCACCCAATCGTAAATAAAACCTTACCTGCCCTATGCAATTGCTCATAGAGGGCAAAAAAAATAAACTCAGAATGGGACCTGCTGACTATTCTATATATTTTTGCCTTTTTTTCAAGCAAATAGAGTAAATTACATAACAAGGGTACTGTAATTAAGCTAATATTGTATTAAAACTTCAGAAAACAAGAGTTAAATTTTTGCGAATATGTAATGCAGAAAACAGTTCACAGCAGCTGGCAGAATGCTACAAAAATGCAGAATAAAAACACTAACTATATCCCTGCAGGGATATTAGCTTCAAATCATTCCTATTATGCTCCTTCACAATTAAAGAACAATTCATAAGGGTTTCCGTAATTAAACTTTTATATAATCATATCCTGTTTTATTCATGGACTTATCCTATATGCTGGAAGAATTACAAACTACACTGACATTATTATAATGCTGTGTAACTCAGAAAAAATGGTTCATAAATAATCTATTTTTCAAACCTCTCTTTGCTCTATGATCTTAAAAAACAATTAGAAGGTTTATTTTATATGGCTGGAGAAAGTAAAAATGCAGACGCTGTGCAATTTCCTTGTTCCATAATGGGCACACACATATATAGCTACCTATGCTGCTAAAATATGCTGGCATTTCATCAAATCGAAGAGGAACCCCAGGACGTCATGCACTGTAGCTGCCTGATCAGATCAGGGTCAATATGAAATTCTGACAGGCTTCTTAGGGCTTTGTTCAGTAAAGTCTTGAAAAAAAATCATAGAACAAAGACTCTACAACCCTTCTTGACAACCTGTTCTAATGCTTAATTAGTGTTTTTGTTGATTTTTTGTTTGTTTGTTTGATTGGTTTTTGTTTCGTTTTGTTTTGGTTTTCCATTTCTTTTTATCCAGCTGGAAGCTACCCTCTTCAATTTATGACTAATGTCTTTCATTCTCCTGCCAGGTACCTCAGTAAAAAGTTTTCTTCATGTCATTTGAGCAGCCTGCATACAAACACTAAATTATTGGAAAATAATGGCAGGGTCACAAGAATGAATTGCCATAGCAATGCAGTCAGGGAACACACAAGTTGACAGGCAAAGCTGGCAATTATTCCTTTTGTTGCACTTCATTTCCAGTTTTGTTTCAAGCATAAGGAAGATTTTAAAAAATGTATTCTGAAATTTTAGAGTATCCAGAAAATAAATAGTGATGAAAATTTTATAAACACATATTGAAATAAATACTTTTCAATAAAAATAAATAAATAAATATTTCAATAAATAAAAATAATTAAAAAACCACAACAAAATAAAGAGCAAAGCATGCATCAGAAATTACTGGAGTTTATGTGAGCCACTTTGTAAGTAAAACATGACTTACAAACACTATTTCCTCAAAGCTTCTAAATAAGAACACATCTTTCAGTTACTCCTTTAAGAGTACTGAATGATAAGTCAGACTGCTTCATAGATTTATAAATTCTTCAAACATTCAATTTGGTGCTGTGAAGAACTAGAGTAAACTGCATGATTATAGGACGCTGTATAAAATTAATATATATTAAAACATATTTGTAAAGATAATAAAAATTATGACTTATAATCTAACTGCAGACCACAGTTATTAAGCCATCACAGTATTACTTTTAAAATGGTTTCAAATAATGAAACGTACAACCACCATTCCTTCAGCAAAAACACAGACCTCAAGTAAGTGATAAACAAGGACAACAACCTCTGAACTGACCAGTAACTGTGGAAAAGTACATTAATAATGGACTCATCAGAGAATCACATTCCCCACTCCAACCACTGAAATAGAACCTTGTTGGCTTGATTGTTGATGCAACAGTTCCCAGTAACTACCCTAAAAGCTCATGTTATTTGTGAAACTCACTGTGTTAGGCAACTGTTACTACAATTATGAAAATTGCCATAGACCAAATGATTTTAATAAGCATCTGGTAATTTCACACGTTGCCCTCTTTCATAACATTAGCTATCTTTCGCAAGGCTAAAGAAAGGAGACCAGAAAAAATGGAAGCATTCTGTAGATCTGGATTCAGTGGTACATGTCACAAAAATGTTCTCTGGAGAAAACACATTTGGCATATGGTTAATTTTTGAGATTAAGCATTTACACTGCTGCCATTAATATTTAAATACCTTATTAAAGTAATATGGATATTGCTGCAATTTCATAGCTTCATATAAGTTTCTTTTACAATCATATTTCTACTATGGAAAGGAAATTAGCAAGTCATAAAAGAGAAAAATTAGAGAAATTCTGTCCTTTTTGGTTCTTGAGAGTCAGCCTGTTAGGGAACAATTTTTTCTACTATTCATCTTAAAAATCTTCGCTGAATTCTGATACTTTAAAGATGCTTTGTACTAAGATAAATTGTGACAGGACAAAGTATCATCACGACAGGAGCAAATAAAACATCAGTTTATCAAAAGCTTGCTTGTATAATGCAATCATAGGACATTTTTTTCTTTTCCAGCAGAATTACCTTTTTTATTACTTACTCTATATCAAACTATCATTCAAATACTTATTAACACTTTTTCATTTCTTTTCCTAATTTCTGCAATTTATCTATCTTCTCAGTCTGATTGCCTCAGGATAGAAAATGACAATTGCTTCTGTACCTTGCATGTCAGCACTGCTACTGAACACAATAAAAACCATTAGAGATTGTAGGCTATTTAATCTCTTTCATAATTCAACAAAAGAAGTACTCATTTCTGAAACAATCTTCTTACTGGTGCATCAGTTCTTTAACATGTGGGGCCCATTGCTATGTTAAATAAATGTACATCCCTCTGACTTCCCACTCATAAGTGGAAGAATTTCAAGAAGGTATACTCTCACCTTAGCATCCTCCAACTCCTGTTGTATGTTTTCAAGTCTTTTAAATTTCTTTTTAATTACAATCTCATTAGATTTCCTAAAAAGGCTCTAAGGAATGGTAGAATCATAGGAGGGCTTACTGAGTCCTTGAACTGAAACATGCTGACAACGTATCTGAAAACCTACGGTGGCTTCTTGAGCATAGCATTCAAAACATTGCCTCTTCAACTTCCAGGTGACAGCCCACATAAATGCTTTTTATTTATCTCTAGAGACATGTTTTTCAAAAAACAGTGACTTTAGGGCTGTGCTGCTAAACACATTAGCACTGCCTCCTCTGTGACTGGGTACAGAAAATGTCTACCAGATATGCATTTGTTAGAGGTCAGAGGTAAAGACATTTTTTAATAAGGCCACTGACATAGTCTGAGCCCCAAAGAAATAGCTTCTTGTGATGGGGCAATCTACCTTAGCCATTTTGTATCAGGTTGTACAGTACACACTTCAGCTTGGTAGTATTTGTGTGAAGACTGTTTCCCTATCAGCCAACAACATAGAAATCAGTGAAAGATCCAACCTTACTCTCACACACACACACAAATTCCTGCTGGAATTTAATTGTGTTTCTCTCAGCTATACAGTCAAAAAGAAAGAATGAATAAAAACATAAAGCCTAACTTCTCTGTCCAAACTGAGCAAAATGCAGGAAGAAAACAAACTGTATAAAGGGTGAAAAGTCAGATACCCATATTGAGAAGATTTAAAAAAAAATAAAGAAGATTTTTAAAAATCCTCAAATGCTCAAAAATTCTGTTCCCCTTTTTTCCCCTCTTGCTGATCAAAACTGAGAATGTTTTTCTTATAAATAATGCTTTCTTGGAAGCTGTAGTCAATCCAGGGATCAGGTACAGGCTAACTAGAGAAGAAGGAGGAAGGGTAAGAGACTATTCTAGTCTTCATTAATACTGCCTGCTAGAGTGAGTGCTTGCTTGCACTATGTGTAACATTGTCCTGGTCACACAGCACCTTCAATCAGATTAGAGTTGCATCATCTCTGGCTGAGGGTGATGGTGTGTTCCCTTATACGAATATGCGTTTTAATTCACTTTTGTAAAATTTGTTGTAGTGGGCACTTTCTACCATTTAGGGCAATGAGTACTCATCATGGTTCCTCACTAGCAGATAAGTAAGAACATTTCTTACCTGTGACCCTTTCTTGCTACCTGGTAGATTAATTATGAGAGTTTTCCCTCTGATTCCACACACAGGTCTGAAAAAAAAGAAATGCAGACTGAAATTCTTGCATGCAACAATCTCCACTGTTGAAACAAAACCAAAGCATTTAAGATACATTCTATGATTTATCAGATTTAGTAAACCTAATTTCGAATATATTTGCTGATAATGTTCTCATAAAAGAACTGTGGAGAAGCTGAGCTGAGAAAGCATCAAATAAGGCTGACAGCATCTAACACTGAATTGATAGTATAAAGACTGGATAGATTTTCATCTTCATTTAGATCTGTGTATTTATTAGATCACTTAATTCTACTGCTTACTTGTATCCAAAAAACTATTTGATATAGTCCCAATTTGATCATACACATGTTCCTTTGCAATGTAAGTGATGGTGTCAAACACTATGTCCCCAGTCAGGTAAAAATACTAAGTCATGCTTGTTGCATTAATTCAAATATGTCCTTTTCTTAAAAAAAAATGATGCAACATAAGAAATGCAAAGGGGACAGTAATTCTCAAATGAAAATTGCACTTATGGAATTCATATCTAAATCTTCCTAACAGTTTTTCCCTCCCCCTCAAAAAAAGACAAAACTAAGTATCAAAGATGGAAGTTTTTATTTCACTTTTTTTGTCTTTAGGTAGTTCGTTTGTTGTTCATGGAAGACTGAACCTAAACATTCCAGCACCAAATGCTTTCTGTTGTTTAGAGTTTGACTCTTCAGCATTTTAGCTAAACACTTTTCAAGAAAAAAAAAAATTAAAATTACTGAGTTTTGTCTTGAGGTTGCAAAGAGTGTTTCTGCTGTTTATGAAACCAGCGGTGAAAAACACAGGGCTGGGATATAAGGATAAGACAAAAGTAAAAGGACAATACCAAACTACAGAAACACAGAGGTCATAGTTAAGAGAAAGTGTAACAATCACTTTACTGAAAAAAAAAAATGAGTTATGAGTGAAGACAGAACAGAAAATAAAATAATTTCCAGTTATGGCATTACCAAAAATTTTGAGCCAAAGGACATGGTTGGTTGGGTAGTCCACTTCTCTGGATTCCTTCTTATACAAATAATTCTCAGTGAATAAAGTAATTTATTGGTAGCATGACATTTTTTGTCAGAGTAGCAAGTATTTCCATGATAGCTGTCATAATGCTCACAAGTAAATAGCAGAGGGATCATTTTTATGCCACAAAATGAACTTCTGATATCACAGTCAAGCTAGCCTGAAGAGAAGTCTTGTCTTCAACTGGCAGTTTGAATATTGCCTGACTCCTCAGAGTCACTTCTTTCACACTATGTACACTCAGTTCAGAAAGGATTCCTGGTAGCTGAGGAATGCTCTACTGCAGCACAAAGATGAAGAGCCTGTGTTAAAGAAACGTGTTCATTTACTCTTGTTGAAGTTGTCAAGCTTACAGACTGCAAACTCAGTCTAACAAATCCCACGTATGGCTTACCGTTCATGATAGATTTGAAACAAAGGAAATAGGAATTGTCCACAGAGAAATAAAAATTAGGTGGAATTGTATTTGGCAGAGAGCTCCTTTGATAGTTTTCTACTTGGCTCTTCCAGTCCACTTTAAATAATTTTGAACATTATAAGCTAAATAACTAGTGCAATCAACCAATAATAAAAAAGGGATTAAACCAGCAGTCTTTCTCCTGAAAACTGCAAGTTTTGGCTGCCAATAATCAGATCAAGTGGCTCAAGAGAGAAATGAAGCTGACAAAAATTTCTCAAGAGAGTATGCAGAAGTAAGTAAAGGTACCTAAGAAATGCATGGCCTGCAAAAAAATATTGTGTGTGCTCACAACAAGAGCACACAAAATGCACATGCATTCTGGATACTTTGAGAGATAAATTAATGATATTCCTCCAAATGTAGACCAGTTGAGGGGGACGATGTGGATCTCATCTTATTCAACCTTGTGATGCCATGGAAAGAAACTTTAAAAAAAAAACAAGGAAGATTTAGAAAAAAGAATATGAATAGAAGCAAGGGAATAGTAGGAAAAACTGGGTGTGGGAGAAAAGAAGTGCAGGCCTAAGGTAGAAATAGGAAGGAAGAACACGATCTCTTTGGGAAAAAGTCCATTATCTCCCTGGTAAGAAAATGAACTGTTAAAAGCAGAAAAGACAGGCAAGGGAACAGAGAGTGCTTTAAAAAGCCCCAATAAAGACTGGCATGGCACAGGCAAGAAATGGGGTGAAAGGAAGAGATCATTCTGGGATAAGGTCAGTTTTGGAAGGTCACAGAGAAGAAATGGAAGCACTTTCAGGAAACACATAAAAAGGTCTTTGATGTTCTAAGACAGCCCCTGCTCAATTCTGGGTCCAAATCTTAACTGAGAATGAGAGTGTCACTGTCCCTCACTTGTGCCCTACCCAGCCTACAAAATAACTTGCCAATGCAGAGCCCTAGCCAGGAAGACAGTCTATAACTTTAAACAAGTTTTAAAAGTTCATGTGATAAAATTCAACACGAATGACCTAGCATTTCCAAACCTGCAGGTGATTTATAGATGTGCCAGCTTAATGTTATGCAATGGAACTTTTGCTTTTATTTTTTTTATTTGAAAAGTAAAAGAAATCACATGCAGAATTATCCATTAGGACTTCATTTCAAAATGAAGTCAGTGAGAGGTAAGCTTAGGGTAAGTGACATTTAATGTTACATACTTTGAAAAATTAGGATTTACATTTTCAAAACTCTGTACCTAAAATTAGTGTAAGTTTCTGACTTCTCTTATTGTGTGCCTTAATTCTCATTGTAAGAGAGGATTACAGCACTACCTCAATTTGCAGAAAATATATGAAAATATATTAACAATTTGGGTCTTCAAATAACAATTGATGTAAGAAAAATCCCAGAGAAAGTGAGCCTGCATTCAGAGAAGATTCTGAATAAAGAGCACCAATACCCACAGTATTACACACAGGACAACAAACAAAAGTAAATTCCCTTCCCCCATCTTAAGCATTTGCATAGGAATTCTAAAAAAAATTCTAATCATAAAAAACATTGCATTCGTGCCAAAGTGAGATTGCACAAGAAATCACAATGTTGTAATTTTGTGTACTTAACTTTACAATCTGAACAGTGTTATAAAAATAATGGTCTTTTGTATGCTGATTGCTTTTAGGCATGTTCACTGGGAATTTTTTTAAGGCCTGATTGCACATAGCATCTTCACAATGTTATCTCCCATTATTCTCATTAATTACTTCTGAAAGTGGTTGTAGCTCAAGGGCCATTTTCTGTCTATATGTACAGAAGAGTCAGGACACGATCCAGCATTTTGGTTCCACTGTTATTGCAATATCCTTTCAGCCACCCTGATCACACTGCATCCTAGATCAAACTTGGTAGTGGCTATCCTTTTCTTGGTCAGAAACAGAACAGCTAAATTAGCCTTTCTCTCCTTGAGTAGCATTCTGTTATCCTTTCCCTTCAGATAAATACAAACTGATATAAAAAATTCTATCAGATAAAAACATGAAAATACTTTTTAATTGGGACAGAATTTGAAGGTGTTAACTTGGTAATGTTGCCCTTTCAGATATGTGATACAGAGTATGGGAAGTTTTAAAATACCTTGTTGAATAATTAAACTTCTCATCTAAATGCCTTTTAAAAACGCAACTATCTGAATACAAACTTGCATTTTTAAAAGTTTTTTCTTTATTTCTTATATAACTATTGTCTTGTTATACCCTCATTATATGAGAAATCAAAACCCTGTAACAGTCAATGTTTCTTACTTACCTTGAAATAACGTGTAAGTGTAAATTAACTTATGAAAGGTATTGAAATTACTGTCTATCGTAGGTAAAATGAGGCAAATTGACTGAATAAAATAAAAATCAACTCCAGAAAAAAAAAAACAGAGTAAGAGGTATCACTTATAAGAACCGGAACAACTACAGGTCGAGAAACAGTTACTAGTTATTTAGTTGGGAATACTAAACTCTAGGAATTAAAGTAAAATATCTGAAAGCATGGGACAAAATACCGTTTACCTTCTACAGAGAGCTTCTGCTGATACTGAAATAAAAGCAATATCAAACCAACACATTTGTCTTTGTATCAAAGTCTTGGGAGTTTTTTGCCAAACAAAGCATTTTAGTACTCGATGAACAACATATAGAAAAATTCTTCACTCACCACACAAACGCCACAGTTCTAGAATGAAAAGACACCCATCTAACAGTGTTCATCAATATTACAAATAACATGGATGAGACAATACAGGAAGATACAGTTTCTAATAGAGACAACAAAGGGAATTAAAAGAGAGAATGCAATTATCATTCTTGGAATTTGGCAACTTCTCTGAAGTCAAGACTTCTAGTCTTGATAACAATGGCAATATTCAGGAAGTTGTGCACAGTCACTGAATAGCAATGTGTATTTCTAAGCAAAGAATTCACCTTCTATTTTAAAGGCATTAGTCTTACCTAGAGAGCATGCCCAGAGGAGTAACATTAAGTGATCCCATCAGCATTGCCAGGGCCATCCCTGGGGCTTCTCGCTCTATTACTTCTTTAGTGGCCTGCAATGAAAGATTAAATAGCAAAGTGAGTGACAAAGTATAAGGACAAGAAAAAAACGTATAACACCAGATAAAAACTGGGTAAGAATATCGCCTCATTTTCTTCTGTCACAAAATAGGTTATAGAATTTTCTCTTGGTTGTATAAAATAGGGAAAGACAAGGGGGTTGGGAAGTAGTACTGTTAGCTGACTGTGAAGATTCCTATAGAAAATTATAAAAGTCAGGATCCTTTAAATATAGAAAATGTTAACCAACACCACAGAAATAACAACTGTCTCAAACAGAAAGGAAAAAGTGTTTGAGAATAAGCAAAGAAAAGACTTCCTTCTCTTCCTCATCAATCTCATGCATTATCCTATTGAATTTTCCCAGGCATGAGAAGAGTAAATCTGTGAGACAGAAAAAAAAACTTTGCAAAGGGAAGCCCATGTAGCAGGCAGGCAGGAAAATAGTAAGATGGTAATGATAGTGGCCAGAGGCTGAGGCCTTCCCTTTCAATCATGTCAGCAAAACAGTGTTTCCAAATAGGCTGGTGGCTTTTATTCACAAGCAGTCCATATGCAGCGGGCACTGAGAAGTCTGGAAGCAGAGCCTGAAAATTCTTGTCTTTTTAGTCCTTTTTTCCACAAAGGGAATTAGATGGAAAATCACTCACAACATTATATCCTTACTTCCTAACACAAATCTTCTTCAACGCACAATCCATCCAGTCTCCCAACTTCTAACTTTAGCTAGGACACAACATCTTAAAGACTGCTTACAGTCCCACCCTCTCTTCATTTCTCCCACAGTAGTTGCTGTTCAGTGGATCACACTGTTTCATGCTCTGAAACAAGATTCTAACTTATTTGGCATAACTGAACTGCTAGCAATGGTCACAAAACTGTGAAATCCGTGGTATAACAGACAGTCAAACTACAACACTTTGATGGTACAGCTACCAAAACAGAAATAGAAAAGAGCATCTTAAATATAAGGATACGTCGAATAAGCTGAATTTTCTTGGTAGTTTGATATAGCAAAATAATAAAATGGAAAAAACCCAGGCAAATTATCTTGTGGGAAAGATTCAATTATAAATCACATCCTTGTACTTTTGTAAGCTTTTAGTTTACAAACAGAAAAATAACCCAACAGTCCTAGAGAAGGAAAATGACAGAATCAACCCAATCTAGGCATCCCTATAAGAAGAATCCTGGAGTCCTATAATAGTTACATGGATAAAACACTTACAGGAGGCAATAAATAAAACAGAAAAAAAATTCTTAAATTTTAATTCTTAAAAAAAATTCTTTAAAGAGTACAGATATTCATGTGTCCATATTGTCAAACACTGTAACTAACATTTAACATGTTTTAAAGAAATATGCCAGTATCAGAAGACATCAGACACAGCTACCATGTAAACCTTTGGGTATTTTATTAATAAGCAAACTGTTGTGGGAAGCTGGAACTTTGGTTTATACAAAACCAAGCAACATCAATTCAGAAGCTGACACCACAGCCTCTTTTATTTGAAGCATAGCGTGATGGTTTTAGTATCTGCAATCCTATACTCAGAAACAAAAAAGTCATTTAAATACAACCCAGTGACAGTGCTTCTACACAGGGGAAATGAGAAAAAGTGGCCTCGGAATGATGTAGACAAAATTAAAACCTATCCATGGAGGAAGATTACCTTAGGATACCTGCTATTAAATTATCAATCACATTAAAAATTCTTAAGACCATCCACAGACCTGATGATTTTTATAATACAGAAGAAAAAGGCATTGCAATGGTGGAGACACTTTGCTGACAAAGAAAAAGCTGGTGAAACATGGAATTCTCTATGTGCATACATAGGAAGTCTGTATCTATGCCTTTTATTTTCAGATAATACCAAGCTTCAAAGCTATTCAAAACCAGTTTTAAATATAAAGTGCATTCTGAAATTTATTTTTTGCCCTTGAGCACAGTGACACTTTGAAGATATCATTAGTTAAAATTCTAAACAGGCTTCAAAGGTAGTACAAGATGCAAGAGAGTTCCATAAACAACGATCCTGCAGCTCAGGGAGTCCTTCAATGAAATTCAAGTCCATTCTCCAACTTCACAAGAAAAATGACCTTCACAAAATGTCACTGCTAGCAGGCAATATGATTATTAAAAATGTATAGACTAAGCAATAAAATCTGAAAGGGCACAACGTCCAAACAGCAGTACAGTACTCAACAGAAGTTTCTAAAAATACTTGTTTCAAAATATATGCTTATATTTATTTCTGCAGGCAGACCTCCATAAACATGGGAATGCTTCTGGTTTCCATATTTGCAGCCTTACTGCATGGATGTTAAAAAAACTACTGCTGCTAAGTAAACCACTTTTACAGTGACATCTGCTCTTGAAATCAGTCACTGGATAGCCCACTTTTGGAATGCCCTCAAATAACATGACTTAAAATGTGCAGTGTACAGGAACTGAAATAACCATCACACTGGGAAGGATGCTTTTAATTAGCTATATATATTTGAATGAAATTAACAGTGCTGCACAATGATTTACAGATAACTTGTGTCTATCTGTTACAACTCTTTGTTTCACCTAACAACATACCTAAGTGCTGGTGGCCAGGTTTTCTAAAATTTATTTCAGTATTTTTCCCTTGAAAGAAGGGTGGAGGAGAGATGTCAAACCTAGATTTTCATCTGTGTCCAGTTCATGTTCCAGTTAACTGTCTAGTACCAGCACCTGCCTGCACAGAAACTATTAAAGAATTAGTGACTCAGCACCTTCACATTTTACCAGTACTCTAGCAAGGCTGAATTAAGACTGTTCAGCCTTATTTCATGGACAAGGTTTTTGTTGGTAGTCTCACCATCAGCCAGCTGTTGCCTGCTGCAGGGGGTCATAATGTTGGCACAGAATGAATCACAGATCAAGGCTGTTGCTGCTGACCCTCATACAACAGCAATGATGACACTGCTGGGCACAAGCAGGAAAAATGAAGGTATTTTATTCAGAGCTGTCACACTGATGCCTTAACCAGGACTGAAGGTATATACTGATTCTCAAAACTGAGGCTGATAACTATATAAAAGGTAGGTGAAAAATACGGGAGTAAAACTGTATAGAATACTAAAATGACAGCAAAGAAATGTCCCCAGTTTCTCATGCGTAAGGTGGTAGTGCAAAAAAGACAGATGCATACAAGAGGGATGTAGGTGGAAGAGAGGGTTTCCACAGAAGCAGAAGCACTTGAAAATAAAAGCAAGAGTTCAGGAGACAGACAGAAATGCACAAAAATCCAGTCTGGAGGTTGCAAAGAAAGACAAGGTTTGTAGTTTAGATAGCAGAAGGAAACATGGGAAGAAGGAAGCTAAAGTGGGAAGGCAGAGTTGCAGAGAGGAAGTCCCAGCAGTAGGATTGTCAGAGGGGCAGAAATCAGAGTAGAATGAGAGCAAGTGAGTGAACAGAGTGGGATGGAAAATAGCAGGGGAGGATGAAAACAGATGATTTTTAAGGTCCCTTCCAATCTAAAGCATTCTATAAGTCTATAAAAGAATACTGCACAAGACAAATTGGACAGACAATACATGAGGGAAAAACTCAGGTGAAGCAGAAAGTAAGGTAGGACATGACAGAAGTGTCAGGCTCTGAGGGAACTATGGAGATAGACAATGGGACTGCAATAAATGCTAGCTTCTACTCTAAAGAGGAGAAGCAGGGACAAACAATTTAATTATTCAGGATTTTCTAACAACATCTATGAGAGCAGTACATCTCATATTTCATTGCTGTATGAATAAATCCAACGGATTTTAAAGCACATTTTTGATTGTTTACAAAGTGCCTTTTTATTGGAGTTAGGGCATTATGTTCCCAAACCAACTGATATATTTTTAGATATCTTTGACGTAGTTGCAGTTGCTTAACAGATGGCTCGCTGCCAACTGTTTTCACAGAGTTCTCTGCTGCTTCACTGCCTTTCTTTTCCTCTACATAAATTAAGTTCCTAACCTGTGGAAGCCCTCCCAGGCAGTTTTTGGAGTATATACCCACTGCAGCCTGATTTAATTAAAAGACCTAGGACTATTCTTCTTGAAATGTTCAGAAACTCCTTATCTTTTTCTTTCAGGTATTAAGCATAGCAAAGTTTGACCTCAATAGTAATCATTTGAGACATTTTATATACTCATCAGCAGTTTTTGGACAGTAATACAGTTTTATTTCTTCAACTAAAATGCAAATACAAGACTCAGAATTCATAATAAATTCAACGAAATTAAGATGACAGAGACTGCCTCCGTGGAAAATGTTAATTCTGTCGAAAAAGTTAAAATCTATGACTCTGCATAGCATATCATGGAGCTATATATGTAAAGTAATGGACAAATTTGCAGATAATTTACATTTAACAGACTATAAAATTGGCATTGATAACATTTTATTACCTATTTGAGCTTTTCACTGAAAGCTGAAATCTTGGAAGGGGCTAACAAAAGAAATACTTGTATACCCTCTGCAACAGAGCTCACAGACCACAGTCAGATCTCAGAACAGCAGTGAAAGGACTAGAGAGAAAGATCAGTCAAATATGCAACATAAAGGTCAGTCACGTCTGTCAACCAGTTGTGTAAGAAGTATATACCCTAAAAAAAACCATTGTATCTCTCAGCCTGGAGATGAGATGCTTTCTTCAAGGTTATTCAGAATACCTCTGCTGGAGACAATACATGTGCCAGTAATTTTTATTTACAAGTCAGCTATTTCAGCTTATTGCCTACTTCCCTACTCTTATCTTACAGGGGAAAAAATAGAGCTTACATGAAGCTAGACTGATCAGAGCTTCTTGCCTAAAAAACATCTATTTCTTCTCCATGTGCAATACGAAATACAGGTTTCAGCAGTTGGTTTCTTTCAATACACTGAAAAGGTTTCAGATAAGGATCAGTTTTGAGACAACTCATTTTCACCATCTTGCTGTCTTCCTATTCCCTGCTACCAGTAACCTATGTAACGATAATCTGTGTCTTTTTTTTTATGGATGTAAGGCTTGACAGGAACTGCGCTCTTTGATGTTTTCCAAAATCAAATTTCTTTGGCTAATTACTTGGTTAACTTGACACATGGATAAAAACAATCATGAATGCTATGGCTGCAAAACAACCAAAACCAAGCAGGTTTGTAAAAGTCTCTCCTGTCGTCAAAGTTAACAACCTTCTAACAACATAGTGGCCCTAATACTTTTTTAGAGTGCTGCAGTAAGAGATACACCATGCAATGGCTGTTTTTTCATATGTATGCATGTAGGATTATCACTGATTTCACAATATCACATCACACAGATCTGTGTAAGTCAAGAGGGCAATGTATAGCTGCTTCTAGACAGGATGGATCCCAGAAGCAAGTGTTTGGTGTCATTCTAAAGCTTTTGACAGATTCACACCCAACCAATGAACCACATGCACCTTAGAAAGGTAACAGCCTGACAGTTGTAATTTCCTCTGCTAGGGCTAATGATATGGGTCTGTAAAAACCCATCAGCAGCTGTATAGTCCCAGGGTAGCAGAGAATAACTGATGTAAGGCTAAATTAAGTGGCAATCACTATGTCTGGGCCCACAGGATGGACTTGTGGTGGCCAGGCAGAGATTAGTCCAGTTCTGACCCTGATGTGTGTATTTGTTCCTCCTCATGAAATGACCCTCCAGCTTCTATCGATTTAACTGTAAAGTAAGAAACTCAGTCTGAGACTGAGCCTCGATTTTGATGTTCCTGTTCAGTAATTTTGATTTTAAATGCAGTTATCTCTGTCAGACACACATAGACACATACTGAGAGCACTCTCATGTTTTGTTGTGGGTTTTTTTGGTTTTTTGTTTGTTTGTTTTTTTGTTTGTCTGTTTTTTAAGGTAAAATAAAACAAAACATGTCTAATCATATTAGGGTGGCTTACTCTACCACCTCTACCTCTTCTCAGTGGTGATACATACTCCTCTAACTAACCAGATTCCACATTCTTTTTCCTCTTATTTTCCGAACTTCACAGCCAAAGGTGAATGAAATCCTGATCAATGTAGCCAACAAAAAATGAACTCTACAAACTGGTGTATCTGCCCACACCTATAATGCACTGACAGTAATAAGAATACTGCTTGCACTCTCAGCATATTTGCAGTGATTCTGCTGCCACCAAGAACCTAAATATCACAGAACGGCCCTAGAAAATTTATCTGGGTAAGGAACAAAAATGTCACAGCAGTAACTGCTGTTCGATTAAATACAGACTCTGTTTTCTCTCTTTCTCCCTATATCCATGATTCCGCCTGCAAATTGCCTGCTCCGAATTCCCTCACTCCCTTCACTGGGACCCATCAAACCATTTATTGTAGCCTAATGCCTACAGCATGAGACTTTGGCTCTGGGAGCTAATTCAGTGTCCTCCATGTTTATAAACCAGTATCAGTGAACTATTTTATCAGTACAGTTCCACTGCGTATATGATCAGAAGTACCTCTGACAATACTCAGTGACTTATGCATGACCAAGCCATGAATATATCTAATTCTCAGTAGCTGGACTCCATTGACACTTATTTTTGTAAACAAGTAACTATATATTATTATTATAAATAAAAGGTATGTTAATTAATAAAAATCTTAGTATTTCTTGTAACTTTCCTTAAAAGCTCGTTTTCTTCAACTGAAATCAAACTAATTAAAATATTTACTTAATAATAGTTTCTTTTTTACTTACAGGTTGCAAAACATTTGGGGGAAGATACTTGACATTTTATACAAATAGAGAAGCTGAAAATTTAAATTAATATACCAGAAAGACCAACAGTGTGGAATTTGTAAATTATTCCTCCACTTTAGCAGGTCTATATCTAAATTTTGAGCTAAACCTGGTTGCATCTAATTTACATAAACTTCATATATCAGTGATTTGTCTGCCCCATTTGTGTAACTGAAATGTTAATAAAATTGATGTATTTGGGCAACAAACCATGTGCATTTTTAAAATATCACTTCTAATATATATTAAGTGTTAATATTTTTTATTCCTCATTGCTAAATGAAGTTTTAAGATCATAAATATGTACAAAATATTGACCATAAATCCTAATCTTAACTTTATGATACTGCCTAGCCCCATACATTGTCAGAAACCCACAAGAACAATCATTTTTACTAGCTGCTAAGCAAACAAACAGGACACTAAATGCTTTTCTGCACTCTAAGGAATGCATTTAGGGTCTACGAAGTTGTACACAGCCCACCAGACACATATGTTACATATGTTACAGCTGTCTAATCGTGTAGGTTAAGTCAGTGCCAAAAAGCAGATTATTTGAAATGGTGGAGAGGTTAGGAGGATTAGCTTGTTAAAACAACAGCTGGAAACAATGCACTGCACTTAGCACAAAGAAGGGTCAGGTGTCTACTTCCTTTTTCAGCTCTCTTTTTCATGGGCAAACTGCTGTACTTCCCACTTGAGCTCCACCTTGTGCAAGAACAAATCCTTTTCTGTTCAGTAAAAGTAGTACAGTTGAAGACTTCCCAGTAAAGATAGTAATACCATTCTGCTATTATAAAAACACTGTTAAAATTTTAGCTATTAATAGTTACTATTTGTTTAAGTTTTCCCTCAGTTACTTCAAACTGCTTCATATTTAATACAAAATGTAAAAACCTAGGAAATCTAGCCCAACTTTCATATATTTCTCTAAAATTTGAAGAGAAGGAACAAAACCTGAGATGTGAAAAATTTTGTTCTCTGCAAATCACAGAGTCATGCAGCAAAAATGAGAGAAGTATGGGTATCTACACTATTTAAATAAGAATTCTACATGACTGAACTGTAGAATGTAGGTCATTCAGATTCTCATGAATGTAATGAGCCTCATCTAATAGTTAATAATCTTCTAGACTATATATTTATACCAGAGCTGAGTCAGGGTACAGTTAGCTTCATTTCAAAACTAGTGCCAAACTTATATTCTTCTATACAGGGGAGGGAGGGTGTGTTTGTGGGTCGGGGAAGTATATTAAGCAATGAAGTCTAGAACTACTGTGATATTAGGAAAAGAACAGGCACTATTCCTTAGAGATTCTCATCAGTACACATAAAGAATGAGGTCATCAGGTAGAAATGCACACTGCTTTTTTTTTTTTTTTCTAAGAACTTGCCCAGTCTCTTGGTCAGTGAAAGAACCAAAAGTTTTTACTTGCAATTTCACTGCTGTAAATAAATAATTTTGCAATGCTTCTGCTCTTGCACTTCAGTAACTGAAACTGCGATGTAGAACTCCTTTCTTTTGAGGACGTTGTCTGATGTTTCCTAACATTTGCTACCTTCTGCCAAGAACAAATATGGCACATGAAATTTTGCACTTTTAAAAGTCCTGTTTCTGCCACAGATAAAGTAGCTCCTCCAAACAACTTCAGAGCTCAAATCATCAGTGTTGAAGATTTAATAAAAACCAACGCTTCCTGAAATACAGCTTCTACACTACAAAGGATGGACTAATGAGTGATAATTTTTCAAGAACACACCATGGCAACACAAGAATTACAAAAAGTACTTTACTTTCTCTTAAGATTCTCTTACACAGTATCTTTACTCTCCAAGTAAACGATAAAGCATCTCTAATAACAGCAGCTTTAAAGTACTTCTGCCATAACCTAAAAATTCTTAAAAAGGATTCTTTTGCGACACACATTGATGCAATTCATGTGTTCAGAGTCTGAACAGTTGTCACTTTTGGCACATGTGAATGATGTCTTTATTAGAACTGGACAACTAAACAGATTTTGAATGACCTACTGTGCATTCTGTCAAACGATCTCCTATACAGGATTATTTAACTTCTGGCACAAATTACAAGTTTCTCCTCCAAGATTCTCATGGAAACAATTGAATGAAAATGTTTCTCAAAGAAGATGGAAAGTACTTTGCTGAGACTGCTGCAGCACAGAGCACTGAAATAGAAGACAGCAGAATTCCTAATCTATACTGAGTGAGGAAAATTAAATACATCGAGTAAGCCTTTTCCTCTGGCACTTGATTTTACTATTTAATTAATGGTTTACAATACTTTATAGCAATGTTAACAAAATAAAAAAAACCAAAAAACAGTATAGAATATATTCCCTATATTACACTGCTCCTAAGATGTTTACTATACATACTTCCAAAATGCCAATTTTTTCCAGTTTTAGAAGACGTTAAAGTATCTTTCATGCCCTAGGTAAAATCAATTCAATCATTTATTGACACTATTCAGCTGTGGCAGATCAATGCTTTTACTAACTCTTCACATTGTATAGACATAGTATGGCAGTTTACTTCCCAGCTGGACACTCATAATTTTGAAACCCTGAAGTTGTTACAATGTACACACCTTTTCATTAATACAGATAGAGCAACACAGGTATATAAGCACCTCCCCTCACATACAATTCTGCTGTGCTTGAAGCAGCAGACCATGTTGTGCTGAAAAATCTTGTTGCTTCTTAATAAAATTCACTCTGTGTCCAAACTTTGTCAGCAAACTGATTTTTATACCAGCAGTGTGTAAGTAGATCACTGAGAAACAGGAATAGCTTTCAAGAACTGGTAAGACAAAAGAGATCCTTAGATAGGCACAGTGCTCAAGCTAGTTCTTGCTCTACGTACTCAAAATATAGACAGGGCTGGACTCTTGCAATGAATGCTAAGCATCTCACTACCACATCAGGTTTCTCTGCAGTGTCAGGGCAGGGTATTCAGCGTGCTGGGTAGGGGAAGCTGGTGAGTACCTGCTGGTGAATAGCCTGAGGCCCTGCTGCAAACTGAGAGAAGAGGAGAGGGAGGTTTGGGGCAGGGGAGGAAGGAGAGAAGAGCAGTCACGCAGCAGGTATCCCTGTTGGAGGTGTCTGCCCACCCTCCTCCCCTCAGGTATGGGTTGTGATCCGGATGGCAGGCACACACCAGCTCCCAGGGGCACCACAAAGCTTGAGTTGTTTATAAGACAAAACCTACAATGCATTCTTTCAACTTACCACAGACTTTTTTTAAAACCAATTTAAATATTTGTACCATGGTCACCACCAAGTGACCATTTGATCAGATGGAAAACTGATTTATCTTGATATGTTACAGTGCACCTGTCTGAGACAGTACTGCATCAATTCTGTGGTAGGTATAGTTTTCAACTAAGAAAATTACACACATTCAAGAAAAAACATTGTGTTCATTTTCCTCTGTTTTTGTTGCTTTTCTGCATGCCAAATTTACGTATCTTGAATACCATTTGAAAAAAATCCCCACATTTTTCCGAGATATTAAGTTTTAAAAAACTTTATTCAAATAACTAAAATGATACATTAAAAAATTACTTATGGTTCTTGGGATAAGAAGTGAGTTATAGCAGCATCCTGTAGCCCTGCAGCACTAAAGTGAATATTCCTCCCCCTTTCCAGTACCTGATACACCTCTCAAACAACAGCCTAGGGAAGCATCACAGTAACACTGTGACTTAAAGCTTGGAGAAAGATTTACCACTGAGATCTGTTCTTGTCACCACACCCTTCAACAGCATGAAGCTGGTGGGAAGTGAGAGACTGCCAGCCTACCGTCTTTAAGAGTTTGTGAAGTTGTGAAAAGAATATACTCAGAGAAGCAAGGGAGGGTTGGGAAGGCTGAGAAGAGAGAGGGACAGGAGAGCCTATGAGAGTGTAAAGGAGTAAACCTGGGCATTCACATCCTCTGGTTCCTTGGAGCAGAGTACAAGTTTACTGGTTTCTAGAGGTTAACGTGAGAACTGGGAGAAAGCTCCTGCTAGCTCTTACTAAGAATATTGTCAGCTGTCCTGGGAGCCATCCTCCACAGCAGTAAGCTGCTGTTGGGAGCATGGGAACAAGGTGCTCTACCACAGACTTCCTGATTCCAAAGCTGGTCTTGCACTTGGTGAAGGAGACTACTGACTCAAGGGCTGCTGCCTCTATGCTTAGACATAATTTCACACATTTGAGGTATCTTTGAAGATAGCAAAGTACTATTAAAATATCTGAAGATATTAAAATCTAGAGTTAAAAGAATATTACACACAATTTATTTAAGTGTAGTAAGAATTTATTATGAAATTATGACAGGGTTCATGATGACAGAATATTTTCTCCAGTTCCTAGTTGGTACTGGACTCAAAAACCCAATTAAACCCATACATAATAAGCCAGAAACTGTGGCAGAGCTATATAAAGGCAGGTCAAATAAACTGAATTAAAAGAGGCAGGAAATCCTGCTTCTTATTCTAAGATGTGACAATGATTTATTCCCTTACTATGGACCTTACCAATACAGTCAAATCCTTGTTCTTAATATGCGAGAGAGTGGTAAGAGGTTTCTGTAAACTGGCAATTGACCATTCTCCCAGCACAGAAAGAGTGGGAAGCAGCAAGTAGGTCACACTGTGGTTTGGCAATACTGTACTGATCCAATGGGTTATTTAGATTAGCTACAACCCTATGTTTAAAATTAAGAGATCTGTAAAATTTCTTAGTTAGCTCCTCTGATCCACTGTGTTTAATAAACACTGCTCTGCATTCAAACCTTAATCTTTCTGAGCCTCAGCAACAGATTGTTTTTTCCCCCTGTTATTACCTACCTTCCATGGATTCTGTGAATTATGGTGGGTAATATTAGCATTGGAGTAATTATTTAGTATTGAATTCAATACCGAATACAGTATTACTGAACAGTAATACATCTATCAAATAAAGTGATGGAAGCAAAAACTAAATAAAATTCAGTTTGTTTTGGGTTTGGTTTTGTTTTCTTTTCTTCATAAGGTCAAAAGGGTTTTGAGCAGTTCGATGAAAAAGCTGAATGCTGGTACTGAGATCAGTTTTTGGTTGGTATGTTGAACTGAATCAGATCATGAAGGAGCCAGACAATATTTTTTCCCCATTCCTTACAATTCTTCTTAATCTTTTCAGACTGGTACATATTTAGAAATAAAATCTAGGCAGATGGGCAGGACAATATGATAGAAAGGCCAGCCATAAAAGCAAGTGGATAGGACAGCAAAAGAGCAAGTATCAGTGAGTAAGCAGACCCAAAGAGCAGCAAAGGGACACTAGATTCAAGGATCAGGTGAAAAGGCAGAAGGAAAATGCCAAACATTCAGCAAGTTGCTAAAGCAGTACCAAGCAGTCAGCAGGTGTGCCAAGCAGCAGAAGAGCAATTTCACAAAGTCAGCAGATGCACTCAGCAGAAAGGCAATGCCAGGCACTTGGAGCAGGAGACAGGGCAGCAGAAGGCCAGTGCCCGTGTACAGTCAGACTGAAAGGACAGCAAGGAGGCGACACATGCCGTTCAACAGATGGACAGGGCGGTAGGTAGTCAGTGTCAAGCAATTAGCTGGTCAAGAGGCAATGCCAGACAGTCAGGCAAAGGGCCAAGACTTCAGGAGGACAACGCCACACAGCCAGCAGGTGGAGAGAATAAAAGACAGTAGTAAATGCCAGGCAGTCCCCAGACAGACAAGTCAGATAAAGACCAAAGCCCACAAATAATCAGATGCAACTTTCGGCAAGGACAAAACATAAGCTTGCCAAATGATTGACAGGGCAGCGGGGTGGCAGTGCTTTTTCAGTAACTTAGGATACCATGAGTGAAACAGTCCCAAGAATCCAGACGCTCACCCTTTGGTAATATCATTTGATCAGAGTGAACCATGAAAATCCACAGGAGAATAGCACACAAATGGAAACAGCAAATGAGTCTGACCCTAGCACTTGGGGAGGCCATGGGACCTTCCTATAAAACAAAAATATGAGAATCCACAAGAAAATCAAACAAATGGGAAAAAATGTGGCTAAAAACTGTTTCTGATGATGATTAAAAAAGCAAAAAAATACTAGCAAAGAATTAGTCTGGAAATGATTGGGTGGGATTGAAGATGTTGCTTACCCCTCTCTGGAGCCCACATAATGGGAATGTTGGGTATTTCTGCAGCAGAAAAACAGAAGAGAAAAGGGATTTCTGACTCCCAGTTCAAGGAAAGCATGTCATTTTAGGACTGGGTAATCTCTTTGGGCAAAAAATAAGAATTCAACTGAATCTTTGCCCATCCCCAGATACATGCCTTAATTGAAGTTTGTGAAAAATTTAAGAAGATCACATCACTTTCATCTCATGACCTCCCACCCTTGATCCCCAAAACCACACTTACCTCTAGCACCTCTAGTATAAGAGGGGAAAGGGGATGATCTTGTGAGCTCATTCCCATAGCCACTGCAAAATAGGTTGTGAAGTTGAACAGGAGTACCCATTAGCCACTGCTGGCCATTTGTGAGATAAACTGGAGTCACTGTTAGCTGTTACTCATTATTTGTGTATGTCGATGTTTGAACTTGGCTTAGATACATTCACACTCTAATGAAAATAATTAGCCTTATGAATCTCGTGGGGTAAACTTCTTCTAAGTGAGAAACTTAGAAGCACCTTTTTGTTACCTTAAATATCCTCTTCTCTTTAATTTAAGCACTCTGTTATTTAACGTGGTTGTTTATATAAAAAAATTAAACTATGTTTCAGAAATCTTAGCTGCTGCTCTGTTTCAGAAACATGTACTGAAGTCTAAAATGTAAGAACTGAGAAAATCTCAGCAGTAATAAAGTTCAGCAATTTGACTCATCTGTCATTTCAGTCATGAGTCTTTTTATTTAGTAAGTATCTTCCTAGTAACTAAAAGTCAACCTACCAAGATTCAAACTTCACAATTTCTGTCCACTTAGAAGTTTATCCACCTGCACATTAATTTTTTATTGGCAACACTCAAACCCTACATTCCACTTTGACAAGGTAGTAATATGCTACAAAAAGCTGATTCTTCCCTCTTTTGCAAAGGGAAGAGAACCCCACATAATATAAAAGCATCATTAGCTCGCCTGTGCCCTGCTGAATTAGGATTTGGAAAGGTCACAGAGAGAACCTGTATGAACTTGCCATGCACTCATACACAAAAAATCTCTTAAGGAATACAGTAGTGACAGGCTAAGCTGATGGAACATTATTTATACTGATCCTCTGGGTATCACCCACTCATCTTCTTGTAGCCGAGCAAGGCATAAGAATAACAGAGGCTAATACAACTTCAAATTTAGAAATTGGGGTCAAAGAAAAGGAATTTCTTCCATATCCAAATCTTCCTGTGTCAAACACTACTATTTGGGCTTAAAACAAAAAGGCAGGCAATTTAGGCAGAGAAGACCAAGAGTCTTCCATTGTATGATTAGAAATGGCATAAACCAGCCAGGAATTGCAAACACAAATTAGAGCATGAGGTAACTAAAAAATCCTGTGATTTTGTGGCCAGCAGCAACTACAATTAGCTGCACCATATCAAGAACAAAATTGCTATCACCTTCTCTCTGAAAGATCTTTCAAGCTCAATGAAAATGAACTATGACAAACTGATCTCAGCATACCATAAGAAAATGTTTATTTGTGGAGGAAAATCTGGAGTTTTTTTAAATCCAGTGAAAGTTTAAATGTCAACAATTAAAAAGGGTAGATTATGCACCTCACTATTAATTTAGGTATTCCAATTAAAAAATAACTGGGAAAAGAATATATGCATGAAGGCACAAGAAGCTAAAATATAGTCTAAATTAGGGTTAAAAAGTAATAATTTTCTTGTCTATAATTGTTAAGACTTTCAAGTCTGAGTGTGACAATAGTCATTTTGGTTTTGTATTTTGCTAGTTGTACTGAGCCAACATTTTGCTAAAGCTTCACTGCTCCACGTGGTAGCAATTAGCAAAAGCAGGTGAAGGACTAGTTATAATCCTAAGAATAACTCCTGAAGTCAGCTGCTTTCCAAGACTCTTCTAGTTTCTTTCCACTTAGTGGCTGGAAAGGTTCCTACACAGCAGGCAAGCAGCAAATGAGAAATTCTCTATTCTTTAATAAGTATTAGTTTTAATTATCAACTATGTTAATAGTGAGTCATTTTGCTGTTCTGGTGTGCCTATGTCAAAAGGACTCACTCACTCACTCAATTTTTCACACATCTTAAATCCAAACTAGTATTTCCCCTCTAGTTATCATGTCTTTAGGCTGCCTTCACAAAGAGGTCTTTCTAACATGTCTATAAAAATTTTTTGTTAATTTTCCCCGTATTAAGCTTTTACTCTTTGCAATAGACCATGACCCAAAAAAAATGACACATTAAGGGAAAAAATTGTGTAATTACAGGCCTGACAATGTTTTCAAGATTATTTTCCCCTGACTTGATGTTAAATTTTTTTTTTTCCAGTTTCCTATTATCCTCTCTGAAGTGATGCTTTAATGGAAACTATTTTTAGAAATGCTTAAGAGGAAAAAAATTCCAAAAGTTCCAAATTTAAAATTTATTATGCAGAAGTTCTATGGCAGGCCTATTTTTCTTTACACAGTTACAGAAAGGATTGCAAAATATATTCACTGTTGTGGCTACATTGCTAATAGGAGACAAGCCAGTTAACAGAGAGAGCTGTGGGCTCTACAGTGAAAACATGGCTAAAAGGCATCAGTAATACCAAGAGGAGGAGAACTCTATCTCATTAAAAAAGCAAACTATAATCATATTGTTCTTTTGGCTGTATTTTTGGAAATATTTGAGTTCACTGAGATAGAAACCATATGTCTACCCATAGACACACCAGCCTTCTTCTAGTTTCCATTCTGAAACTACCTTGGAATAAAAAACTTATTTTCAAAATTTAAGAATAAAAAAGAGAGTCTCCTGGCTCACTGTGGCTTTGCTGCTCATTCAAACATTTAAATCCCTCACTGCTGTTTTACTATTCTTCTCAGCAGAGCTTGCAAATCTTCCATACATGTTTGAGAGTCAGAAAACAGAACTTCTATTTGCTATTCCAGAGTATTAAGGACAGCTAAAATAAAACAAATAAAAGCTGATCCTCAAATGGGTAAAAGTATCCAAAGGCATAACAAGAATTCTATTATCATTACCTTTATGATATGATGGTCAGACAACTTTACAAAGAAGGTTAATACATTAGTTAAGTAATTTATAAGTTATTTGTCCAAGCATCCTCAGCCAGTATTTTCAGGGTTTTGCATTTTCAAAAAAGAAGCAGAAGCAACTAATGTGATCCTTTTGAATTCAGGAGATAAAATTGCCTAATTATTGACTTCAGGATCCATTTTATTCAAACTATCTTTTCATCTAACATACAGAACATAAAGCCAGAATCTAGTTTGGCCTTCCATGCAGGATAATTCATTCAACATCATCCATGATTTCTCTATGAAGTACAACAAAACTTGAGTTTTATAGGAGATTTCTCCCACTATCAAATACTTTTGATTTGACAGAATTAAAATGAATAATACAGGCCTCCTTAAGGAATTTGTTTGTGTGAATAATCTCCTAAACAAGCAATCCAACCTCAACCCATAAAAATCTTCCACTATTTTCTTATTAAATTTTTCTGGCTCAAGCTTTCTATCACCAGCTATTTTTACAATTCTCTGAAGTAGGCAAAGAAGGCCTTTGCTACCTTGCAAAGCCTTTAGTACTGTACATTATTATTTCCCAAAGAAAGTACAGATAAAACCCAAGATATTTTCCAGTTTTCTTTATGATAAACTAAACAGACTGAGCTGTGTAACTCTCACAGAAAGCCATCATGTATTTTTTTGACTTTTTCTGTATCCATTATGACATTTGAAACTTTTTAAAAGAGAATGTCAAAAAAAATACGCAGCTTTGCATTTTAGACACATCAATTCATATACAGATAAGTATCTTCTGTATTCCAACACTTCTATTTTCCCCATATTCTTCATAGTTGTCTATGTTGGAAATCTAGACAGAAACAAGTTGAGAGACATACATTCTTTCAATCCAGTATCTCAGCTGGATTGACACAGACAAAGAAACAAGTCAAAGAATTTACCTAACCCTCTTTATTTATCAAAATAATCATTCTTCAGGAACATTCTCTCTGCATCTATTTCCTTCATCCTTTGGTGCTTTTTTGTTTATTTGGTTGTCTTTTTTTTTTGTTTTGTGGGGATTTTTTGTTTGTTTTTTTGGTGGTCTTATTCACTGAGTAACCTCAATAAGTAAGTAACCTCAAAGAAGTGTAACCATTGAGTAACCTCAAAGAAGATATTTGACTAAATGAGATCAGGCTTTCTTTTCCCTCTCATTTCTCACTCTAGGTGTCCTGTCCTGGCAGCCTGCAGTTGTTCCCATGCAGTGACTGCAGTTGGTGACAGCACAACCAAGACCTTCAGCAATGATGGTGTGTTACCAAGCTTCCCTGAGAAACTCAAACAAGAGAAAAGAAGAGAAGGGCACTTTTTAGCCCTTCGTAAGTCAACTAAATCAGTGTGGAATTTCTCAAGATACAGGCACTTCTGTAACCTGACAGTGTACTGTGTAATGCAAATAATTTGTATATTGGTTCTCGAAGAAACTGGTAATAGTTGTTAAGTGAAAAGTGTTCTGCAACTAAATATATCAATTCTGTTATAATAGCTTGCCTTCCAAAGAGGGCTTTAAAATCTAAATAAATAATTTTTAATTAAATTATTATGGCACATAAATATATTTGGATTTTTGTAACACCAAATACAGCTTTTCAAACAAAACATTTTAGTGAAATATTAAAGCAGATGGGATAAAGGTCTAATCATATAAGCTAAGAATTGTCTGGAGGACTAAGGAAAAGGCAATGGTATTTTATAGAGTTGCTGCTAAACTTCTAACAGAGGAGAACAGAATTTGGAGGAGTCTGTCCCAGAGCAATCTATTCCATTTCAGCTTGTTTGTTGCCTAGATGCATGTGGCAATGTTTTCTAATTCAGATCCTTTAGGAGCAAGCTGGGTTGGAAATAATTTTCTAAGAAATATGAAGGCCTCAAAAGGTCTGATGGCAAGTTACAGGATCAGACATCCATACACAGCATACTTCATTATATAACAGCTCAACATAGGAATCAAACAATGTGGAGCAAGACCTCCATTAAAAGATATGGAAAGCAACAGTCTTAATATAGACTACAAAAATATATATTTGTTGAAAAAGGCTATTAAATTGGAGGGTACCTGGAATATTGAAGGGTGAAAAACTGAAACAACAGCCTGAGTAATTAGAGACCGTAAATTCCATATTATTCCTACAACAAAATTACTTATGTCCCATGTGAGATGAAGGCTCCATTCTTCCTCACTATGGAGCCATCCTGAAGTGACAATTTTGTAAAAATAAAATAAGTTTCTTTTGTTCTAATTACAACACTAAAATATTGCTAAAGAAGAATAGAAGCATTCCTATATCCATAACAAACAACAGTAGAAATCCTGCTGCTCTGGAAAGGCACTATTTGAACCAGGGAAGACAACCCCCCTTCATCCCCAGTATACTATTTCTAGTTTAAATTATTGCCTATTAAATGGAAATTGTTATTTGAAAGTGTAATCCTCAGTGGATTTGGGTTAATCTGAGGGGAGCACCTGTTGCTGTGAGAGTATGTTGTGTCACAAGCATCTTATTTCATTAACAGAGTTAAAGGTAGAGTAAACAGACAAAACACATGTTAACTACAAATAATAGACATTAAGAGGGTTGCCAACACTACTTGAAACAGAAGAATGGAAGGATATAGATATTAAAATAGTCTGTGGAAATAAAATGGAATTTCAAGAAAAATCCCGAGAGATACCTTAGAGAATGGAGGAAAGCCAGGTGATCGAAAATTTGATATTGGTAATGATTATAAAAATGTTGTTGCAATTTTGAACTGAATATACAAAGACTTATATCACAGCAGAATTGGGACCTTCTTCCCTCCAAACATGGCTTCTGTGTGGCTATGTTTAGAGCATTTTGCTCATTCTGAGCACGGTTTTTTCATAAAAATGCTGACAAATGGAAGGGAGTTCCAGAGAACGATGAGCTCTTATCATGGACTAGAGAACTCTGATGAAAGAATAAACAAATACGCATACATTGTCAGATTAAATGAAAACAAGAATGTGTCTAAATACATTTTAAACCACTCTATAAGTACTGAAGAATATGAACAGCAAGAACAAAAGCATTCATAAATTTTCCAGAACACTGGAAAAGGAGGAAGACTATAAGGAAACATCTGTCTGGTTTTACATGCTGGAAAAGAGCTCTTCTATGTTTCTTCTAAAGCATTTTTTTAAAACTTCAGGGCTGAAAATTATCTGCAGCGTGGACGAACTATTTGTGAATACACATAGCAACACAGCTTAAGAATGTCCAGCATCAGTTGAGGCACAGTAAGTTGTTTCCTACTGCTATTACCTAAGTACATAAAATTAGTCTCATAGCTGGGCAAACAAGTCTTGCACAGAATCATACTAGAGACAGAGGATAAGAAAACAGCTAGAAGGGAAGCAGACATGACTTTTTCAGAAGTATAATTTTGCAAAAGAAGAAATGTAAAAGCAGAGAAGACAGAAGGTAGAAAACTGAGCATAGCACCTGTATACATGGGGTTTTTTCTTTCCCTTTTGTACTAACCAACAGCAACAGAGAAAATATCTCAGAAGGATACATAGTGATTGATAAAAATGCTGCAATAGTATTTAAATTTTTTCACAAAAGTTAACATATATTATTATCAATGTTCTTTGAGAACTACCACTAAAGTATTGTAGTTCAAAGGAAAAAATGTTTGCATCTGGAAATGCAAAACAGAAGTTCCTTAAATAAAATAAATAAACTAACTTGGGCTATATGTAAGTCCTGATCTCTGTCCAGCAACAAGTTGATTTTTAAATCAACAAGTAGACTGTAGAAGCAGTTCCAGCAGAGATTTAAAGACTATCTCCTTAAATTATACGCAAAGTAAAACTGGGAAAAAAACATGGCTGTATCCACAATATTAAGCCCACACTTCAGCTTTAGTCCAAATGCAAAGTACCACCAAGCGCCACGGTAAAGAATTCCAGCATTCACTAATAACATCTATAACACAGTTACTGTCAAATTCAGCCATCCATTGAGTGAACTTGATTTTTTAAATATCCACATGCATTTCATAATTTCTAGTCATGTAGTCAAGAAAGTAAAGGATATTCACACTGCTTAATTAAACAGACCTTCAGGACTAATCAAAAGCTTCTCTGCACCCACTGACTACATCGAGGCTATAAATTTAGGGATCAGAGACAGGTAAGGAAAATCAGATATTGCAAATATACCTAAAACGGTCTATTCTGATACAAGAAAAAATGTCATTACACATGATTGAAACATCTGCAATAACCTGGTATGGTTCTGATATAATGTTCAAAAGGCAAAGTGAGTGGGGAAACTACTAATTTTTTTTGAAACTTAATTAACATTTCTGAGATATCAAGAAGCTATTTTTAGCTACATTATACTAGGCACTGAATTTCAATTTTATGAATAATTACAAAATTTAATTAAGTCTTTGGGCTGTAAATACTCTTGGGAATTACCTTTAATGTGTATGTACAATAGCAATTATATATCTATACTCAGAAAAAAAAGGATGAAAACATGGTTTCTAATCCAAATTACAGGAGAAGCAGGGAGAAGCAAGACTGAACATACCAGCTGAAATACGACCCATGGGACCACTCTCCCTGTTCTCAGGAAAAATACTAAAACATCTTCCATTATCAGATTCAATTCTTAACAGCAATGACAGCATGCTGGATCAACACTACACACACAGAAGAGATTAAATCCACTGCCTGCATCAACTCAAGTTTTCCTAAAGGCTTGTTATTGCACATTTCATGTTGACATACTGAATTTTCCATTTTGAATTGGCTTTCTCACTGACCCAAGACATAAATTATGGGAACAAAACTTACACTTCTTAATATGTTTTTGGTATGACACATACTGGCAAACTGATTTTCTTCTCTTAAAGCATTTGTTTGAAGGAATGATCTAATAAATATTATCATAGGAATGATCCTTATCATTGATACTTTGTAATAAAACCTGGGATTCAATCTCTCCACTGTGATTTAAGTTTAGTACTGTAAGTTAATTCAACTTAATTGAGTGAAAAGTGAGTAAATATATACTCTCCTATGAAAATTTTATTAAGTATGGGAATAATTTGACAGTCAGAACACCCAATTCTGTTGTGACCAGCCCAAGTCTTGCATGTGTTACATTTAAAACCAATGCCGTTTTTCTACAGTGCAAGTTATTAATTATTTTTATATCAATGTGTTTGTACTATATAAAGACACATTAATAACTCAGATTAACTTTCAAAACTCATCAACTCATCAAAACTGATGAAACAAGTCACCCCCACCTGTCTTCATTAGTCTAAGTAACAGCAATGCAGTGTAAGGAAAATATTAGGTGTTTATGTTCAGAGTTCTCATTTGTTTATTTCTTGTCCCAAACACTGCTTGAGAAATTGTGGCTAATTTTTGGCACTGGCTGAAATGCCTTCTCTGGCAGTATTGCCCAGGCTCATCCCTGCACAAAGGAAAACTGAAGAAATTCAGTCATCCTTCTACACAATCCTGTCAATACAACCTTCGAAACCATTAAGTTGGTTTGGGAGCAAGATACAACTTTAACCAAATGCACTTTTCACTTTTGGTGGCTTTAGCACAGTGAATAATCTGCAAAATCAGTTTCACTAGCTAGCACACTGAGGTCATGTTACACTGTTTCCATTTCCTGATAAACAGACCCCAAAGTTTTAGTTACTCAAGATTTCTAGTATATAATTTAAAAACATCAGAATGAACAGGAGCATTTTGCTTACATGTTTCTTTAGTTTTATACAAGTTTTATACCATAAATTAAAAAATATTAATATATTTCCAAAGGAAAAAAAATTAAACTGTAGCCATGTGACAGAACACATTTGTAAGTAAAAAGCATTGTAGATACGCTATAAAAAACTGAAATTAACTCCAACACGAAAGTCTGAGCAACTGAAAACTTAAATGAGTACTTAAGAGAAATCTAGATCTGTTACATTATGCAAATAAACACTTCAGGCACTCAACCTTAATTCTGCCCTTTAGTGAACACAAGCAAACCAAATAAAGTATGTGATTTTAAAAGTTCATACGAATCTAATTTGGAACCATAAATACCAAAATAATTCAATTGCAATCACGCAGTAATTTTACATGACAACTCATGGCCATGAGGTCATTAGGTTAAATTTCCTTTTTGCCCTCTTCACTTCAGCTCCGTATAAGTGGAACGTAACCAGATTTCCTGTGCAACATTTATTGGTACAGGTTGCCTCCATCTCTGTGCCTGTTTAGGTTTTTTTGACAATGTGGTATCAAGCAGATCAATAGTAGTTTTGCACTATTGATTGAATTTTTTCCCCCTACTATCTGTCTCACACTCCAACCTACAATGCAGTAGTTGTCAATGCAAGACTCTGCAAGGGATAATTAAAGGATCTCTCTTATCCCACTTTTCTTTGTGGACATAACAAGATTTTGCTTAGCAGTGCTGTACTGCAGTGCTAAGGAAAATCACACTAAAAAGCCATCAGAATTTTGTTTTGTAAGGGCACTGGAAAACCATTATGCTATACCACATTTTAATTTGAAAATCGTTTTGGGTCAGAACGCCAGGTCAAAATTATTCTCTTATGCTACACTCTCTATTGCTTTTTTCTGTTTCCAAGTTGTGTATCACTTGACCTGTCCATAGATACTCCAAAAAAAAAGTTAGAGAGGAAATAAAAAAATAAAAAAAAATCCATCCCCCACCTCCTCCAGATCCATATATTTCTACACCAAAGGGCAGATTTTTCTACTCCAGGACTATCTCACCTCAGGAGTGACATCTCGTGGTGCAAACCCTGTTCCTCCAGTTGTTAAAATCAAATTAAGTTCCTTTTCATCACACCAATCTATCAGCGTCTCCTGAAAGAGAACATGAATCCTGTCAGATCTAGCAAGCAGTATGTGGGATACAGTTATCTCAGAAAATACAGGAAGACTTGAAATGTCTTAAAAACAGAGGCACACACAATAAATACAGGGAATTGTAAAATCATTCATGCTTTTTATACAAAGATTTTAAACCACTATTTATAACCAAGATAAGACAGAATAATGCAAGTATCCACACAGTATTTTTTTGGAAATGGAAATTAAAATCCTATTCTCCATCTCTTGACCTGAAATGGAAAACAAGAATTCACAGTTATTATTTTCTATCACTGTTTATTTTGATACATAAATATAATATCCTTTGACACATGCCAATAGAGTATGTGCATTTAATTCAGATTACATTGTTGATTCTTGTCACAGTAACTTTGGTTTCTATGCTGCACTTTTAAATAGCCTGAAAAAAGCAAGAACCACATATTTGTAAGCTTATTTAGTAAAAGATGCAATAATGCACCTGATGCAGCAACACAAAAAGATGATCTATAATCACCTTTTCTACATTTCCTCCACCATCTCAACAGGAGTATGTATACACATTCCAAGGCTGGACTAAGAAATCTGTCATGTAAAATGACTTGCAATACTGGATAACTCACGATACTGGAAAAGTGTTTAATTTTATTTGCATTCATTTTTCAAATGACTTTTTAAACAAGTTCTCAAACTGTGATAAAAATTTTACATAAGCAGAAAATTTATTTAACCTCAATGTGATTATATCACTTACCCTTCATACTCTACTGTGTGCTAGCAACACTGGAGTGCAAAATTAGCTGTGTTGACTGACACAGTAAAGTATTCATCTGCACAAATCGGATCAATTACTTAGAGAGCTATCCTTATTACAGCAAAGAAACATCATTCTTTGAAAAAGTTTATGGCACATTTAAGTTTCTGGAGAATTATACTGGGGAGCAATGAATAGTTTTGGTGATTGTTGGCTTGAAGCTTCTTACTTATCAAAATTATCTCTGAGAAATAAACCGATATTAAAAGCTTGAAATAAAAATGCCCAGAACATTTAAAAAAAGTATTACCAATTTAGATTAATTCTCAGCTGTATTTTCCGCGGGGTTAGTACTGCTCTGTAACTTCCATTTAACAGAAGGTTCATAGACAGACACTTCCAAATTGCAGTCTGACGGCAAGCCCCATCATGCAAAAGTATCCAAGGATTACTTGAAGAAGTGGCAAAGCCAAAGGTTCTATATTTATTTCTCCTTTCTTTACTCATCCTTCCACTTTCTCTTTTGCATTCTCTCTTGTCTTTATTAAAATCACATTCGTCTTTTTACCCCATCCCTTTGGAGGATGGCACTCTAACTGGGCTGTAGATTACCAGAAGTTTGTTACATGAGCATTTCAGATAAGAGAAAGGAACACAGATAATGCCTCAAACCTAGAAATAATTGAACTACTAAGTCAGGCTTTTAACTTACATTTTGAAAAACACGTGAATTACGGTAGCAAGAAGCATTTTAAGTCTAAAAGCTGTTTGTTTCAAGAACATAGATATACATGAGAAAATTTATTTTAAAGAGGTGGCATCTTCTCTATTTTATCATCTAAAAATGTATTTTTCTTGACTTCAAAAGGGTACAAATTTCAGAGAATACTTCAGAAAAGTTCACTGTTTGGCAAAGTTAGACCTTAATACTGCACGTTATTTTAAAAATTATTATAATCAGGACAAACTTCTCAGTATGAAACAGGAGGGATATATTTTGGTGGTTTGATTTGTTGGGGTTTTTTTCCTTAATGAAGCATTTATCTTTAGATAAAATAAAACCTGCCAAACTCCAACTGGTTTTACAGAGAAAATAAATAAAAAAATCCTTCCTCTGTTCTCATTTTGCTACAGTTCAGTAATACTCTGGTTAATAAGGGGGAAAAGAATATTGTGATACCCTACAATACACTAAAGAAATCAGTACGTTAACTTTTTAATTATCTGAGCAACAAGTGCCTTTTCCTGCTACTCCATCAGTGTACTTAGGCAGACAGAATTCTCTATCAAGTTCTAGTTATTGTAAATAAAAAAAAGTAATTTTTCAGCCTTTCAGGAATAATACCTTTCACTATAAGGTAGTAAGTTTGGGTTTCATTATATTTTAGAAGTGCAAGTTTATAACTTAGATATTTTAAAACCACAGAAAAATACCTGAGACTGATATTCAGCTTATTTACTTTATAGCCCACAAAACTCTGTCCCACAAAACATCCTCATTGACGTTTTAAGTATTTCAAAAAGGAAGCCCCACACAATTGTGGACAAAGAGTGGACTCATTTTCACTTTGCTGCTGACAGCAGCCCAGCTAGATGCTCCACTGGCTTTGCAGAGAACTGAATTTTCTGAGTTCTCAAATGAGAATTTCTCTACGCTGGTGACCTGATATTTGGCTTCATTGATGCCATACAAGCAAAATTATTGTATAACGTCTCAACCAAAGAAAGTTTCATTTAATAATTTTATGCATATTTTCATCCCTTCTATTGTTTCACCGATGATAAGCTTTCAAGAGAAAATGAGACTAGGTCAACAGATTACGTAAATCACTGTCATTTCATTCAAGTCAATGGAATGGAGCTGATGGATACAAAATACAGTATCTGACTCTGAAAACAGTCCTGTAAAATTACCACCAAATCCTAAAAAGCCAGAACAAAACTACAGACCTCCAGAAGAAAAACCTTGCCTCATTCTTTCTCTGAGTTCTTAGTCTTTCACACATAAATTTATTGATTTTAAGATCAATAAAGACCGTTTCCTCATGGAAAAAATGCCTACGGTGTATGGCACAAGGCAAAGACCCTATGTTTATTGCAGATACATGCTTCCAAATTCATGCAGGCACTGTCACGCGAAACCCAAATTCTTCTGGAACCACACCTAACCTATAGTGCTACCTGACATTTCAGTCACTGAACGCCTAGAACACTTACAGACATATTTCCTTCTGCACAGGTAACTTAAGCATCTCAATGTCCAAGATGAAAAACTATCTTTAGTCTAAAAGGCAATGGGCATGTCACAGAGTTCTGGTCAGTTCCTTCTGTATTTAAAACAAATTCTAGGACTCAGACTCTTCAATTAACGATCCAGCCTCGATCTGGAAGATTCAAGAGAGAAAAATTACATAATATTTTAATTTGGTAGGGTTTTCCAGCAGCTCCTCGTGATTATCTTGAATATTGTTGTGTTTGTAGTAACTCTCCTTACTAGTAATTTCTGTGGGATAATGTTCCAGCATGATACGTAAGAAACTTGCTCACAGAATGCACAATAACAATGGCGCTATTTTGTGACTCCATTAATGTACCATCCTCTAATTTCTATTAGGAAGTGAACATGAAAAACAAACAGGGATTCCTTACTGAAATGAAAGGAACAATTCCCTGATCTTTGGAGATAACTGAAGTTCATGGAGTACTTATTTTAAATTTTTTTTAATTTTTGGAGTCTCATAAAATAAAGCCTTATTATAATAATGGACACTCTACATTTCTGTCCTTGTTTGTTGCTTCACTTAAATAACGGAGTAGAGCAGTTGTATATGTGTATGAATTATTTCCTTTTTGGACTGACAGAGGTCACACATTCACTGACACAATATCATAAAGCATGGTCTTAGCCAGAAATTTAAACTTGAGACAGGTTGCAAGACTGCTCCAATTCTCCTACTGCTACTGCATGATGGTCTTCCACATAGATACTGAGACTACAACCCTTACTTGGTGCAGAAGTTTAATGGCCAGTCTCTTCGCGAACGAAGAACCGGGGAAGGTCTTTCCACCTTCCAGCCTGCGCATTGGATTTTTTAGGTGAGACACAGTGTGCGCGGA
>NW_020955608.1:203535-206257 GCF_003031625.1 Empidonax traillii | reverse complement strand
GGGAAGGTCTTTCCACCTTCCAGCCTGCGCATTGGATTTTTTAGGTGAGACACAGTGTGCGCGGAACTGAGCCCACCCTTTAATCCTGAGGTTCATCTGCCGGGGCCAAGCACGCTTGGACGGTGGCAGCAAGGTCCTCAGGACGTAGATGGATTGCCTTACAGGGCTAGCGAGCTCCATCTGCCCGGGGAGTGTCCTAACCGGGAATCGAACCCAGATCTCAGCATTGACAACGCTGTGGTTTAGCCACTGCACCACCAGGGACACTCCGGTGCAGAAGTACTGCAAAGCACACAAAACTGGTCACTGGGGATCAGACTAAATGCCTGCACAGAAGAGCTGAGGTCCTGAGGGCTGTTCCTTTTCTATGATGCTACAGTCTATGGTATTTCTTGTCTTTTTGTTTTTTTCCCTATTTTTGCCATGACTTTGCTATGAGAGTGTGATAACACTCCCACGTATTTATGCTTCCAAAATTACTAGAATACATTCTTTCAAGTCAATATTCCGGTGCTTATCACTTAGATTAACATGTATAACTTTTTCTTATCAATACATAATTTACTTTACAATATAAGGATTGTAAAAATAATTATCAATATATATGCATATTTTCATACACCTTAGCCACTAGAATATGACATGTACATCACTATAATTTAAAACATCCAGAAAGAATAAGGGAATGCTAAAAACAATATAAACATGTGGGTTTTCATGAAGAATCCATACAGAATTCTTTCATTCTATATTTAGTATTGAAATTGGTTAAGCAATTCCATAGTTAACAAAGATGCTGGGTATTTTGGCACATGTTAAATTTTTCTAGCACAGTGCAAATTTGAAGTTATTTCACCTTACATGCAATGCTAATCACACATTAAGGACCATTCAAAATATGCACAAATTTAACTGAAATTCCTGAACAAATGTGTTAAATATGATGTTTAATTATGAAACAGTATACATTTATTTACAATGGACATTGAAACACACGTAAGTTAGTACAAGCTGGTTTACAGACATGCACACTATCCAAAAGGTATCAAAACAACTTCAAGTGATTTAAAAGATCATTGTGGCTTCCAGGAAAAAATTACTGATAGTGTTTAGAGGCACAGAAGTCTGTGTTCTCCAGAACAATCTCAAAACTACAAGCTTTGTAAAGTTATGTAAATTCTGTATTTGTAAGTATATCCTGTTTACTCTAGGGAAGCATATTTCAAAATGCAAGGACAAACATAGAACGATATGTTCTTAAAACAACAGTGATCACTTTTCTTAGAAATTCAAGTTGAATAAGGAAAATTCTTATATAAAAAGCCACATTAAATATCAACTTAATTTTCTTTCAAAATTTTTGGGCTCAAGCTAAAAGACTGTCCGAGAGAAATTTTATTTAGGATGATTTAATATCATCAGGATGAAAAAATTTTAATGAGTGACAATACAGAAAAATGTATCAAAGAAGAGAAAGTCTGCATAGTCAGAGATTTGCTAAGAAAACTGGATATCATTTTGACCACTGAGTTTCAGGAATACAGGAACTGGCATATTAAGATCTCATAACAACCTTTACTTAGTCATGTGGCTTGAATTACTTCAGACCCCAGCTCACTAAAGATTAAGCCTGATACCATGACAAGAGAGAGCACACATAAATGAATGAATCAGAAATTCATGTCACAGCACACAAAGCAGGAGAAAAGAAAAATGAAAGGTAAAAGTAACACAATTGTTCCTCATTGTTGCATTATTTAGGAGTTTGAATCTTCTCTATTCAGTGGACCATGGCTTGTCTATTAATTTTAATAGATGTTTGATGTTTTCCATTATATCCACTCTTTTTTTTCCTCCCCCCACTGGCAAAAGGCAGAAAGTAAGAGAAATGTTAGGATTATATTCTGAGTGTAATCACTGTAGTCAAGAGACTTAGTTGAAATGCAAATACATATCTCAATGTGTCTAAATAGGCCTTTTCATATTTTGAGGTTTTATAGAACATAGTAAGTATTCTTCTGAAGATTCTACTGATATATTTGCAGTTTCCATCATCACACTAATTTTGCAGTTGTTTTTCTAAATAAAGCTAATATATTAGCAGATGTCATAAAAATGCAACCATTTCATTGAAATGCCATACTAAAGGAGGAGAGTAATAAAAATGCATTCTAGATATGGCTTATTTAATTAAATGGAAATTTAATTAAAGGCATTTTCCATTTCAAGTAAATTGCAGCTATCGAATATTTCAAGGTTCAATAAACCTATGCAGTCTGTAACATAACCTTTTTTTAAAAAGTACTTCACATCTTCTAACACCTACTGTTCATGATAACTATTGCAAAAACGGGGGTAAAAAAGTAGGCAATTCTCAACAGAAGTCATCTATCCAAATAAATAGGGAAGGTCAACCAGAGAGATGTACAAACAATGAAATACTTCATCAAACCTCCAGGATTGGGAGTGCCAGCCCTTTTAAGGGCTGGGACTGACATAAGAATTCCTAACTATTATGATGGAGAAAGAGAGCAGAGACAATGTACAAGACTGACTTCACAAAAAAAGGTACGGTTTTAAATGCCTTATGCTGATTTCCCTCAGAAAAACAAAGTAAGGATTCTGAATTCAAGGTAACCACCTTGATATATTTGTCTTAGCATAATTAGGAAAAATAGTGGATTTATTGTATCATTTAACAAATTGCACCAAAAACTACAAG